>NW_022900921.1:33055851-33195350 GCF_012274545.1 Fukomys damarensis | reverse complement strand
AAAACAAAAAAAAAAAAAAAAAAAGGAATCATTGGAGCATTTGGGTCTCCCTGCCTGAGGAACTCTTTTTTCAGAGGGTCTCAACTGGGTCCTGGAGACTTGTAGTTAGAAGTATGAAGTTACAATTTAGTTATGTCTTACCACAACACATAGTGACTTAAAACACCACATTATGTGTGGTGTGGTTTTGTTGGCAGTTGTTTAGCTAGAGCACTGTTCTTGTCTCTGCTCCCTGGGGCCTGTAGTCTCTGCTGGGTGTCTGAGGATTTGTTTATTCCTAGACCTGGCCAGTTATCTTGGTTGTCAGCTGAGAGCCCTGATGGAGGCCATAAACCTATCCATCACATATGTATGTGGCCATAGCTTCATATCAAAGTGGAGTCTGGGTCTCAAGGACAGTGGGTTGGAGAGTGAATCTCTGATTTTTATTATATTCTGGGCTCAGAAATTTACAAAGCATCATTTCTGCCATACTCCATTGTTTGGGCCAGTCATCTTCCCTCTCCCGATGGAAATAAAAATAAAACAGATCCCACTTCTCAGTAGGAGACATATTGTAAGAAAAGCATGTAGGATGTGGTAAATATATACAGACAGAGTGTGCTATCTTTGGAAAATATGCTATCTCAGGTCACTTTATGGTCAAAGCATTTCACATTTCTCTCACATGTAGAATGTATTCCGTCCTCTGGACCCTTGCATACTATGAATTGTATAAGAGCAGGGTCAGAATTTGTGTTTGGAGGGTAAACCAGCCTCCAGTATTACACTCCTGTTGGCCACACTTCTTGGTGTTCATACCTTTGTGTTGTCTCCCATGTTGCAACAGAGCTGACCCTTGTGGCCAAAACAGTATATCAGAACTGGTAGTGTATGACTTCTAAGTGGGGGTTATAGAAGCCTTCTGCGAGGCATCTTGATTCTTGCTCTGGAGGAAGCTAGCCACTGTGCTATGAGGACTCTGAGCAGCCCCCAGGAGAAGCCCACATGAGTTGGAATTGAGGCTTCCTGATGACAGCCACTTCTAATTTGTCAGCCAAGCAAGTGAGCCACTTTGGGAATGCATCCTATCTGTCATTCTAGCATCAAAGGGCTGCAGCCCCAGTTGGGTGTCCATGGCCTGGAAATGCTAACCAAACCTCTTCTTGTCCCTCGAGCCACTGAATTTTCAGATGACTTATTTCAGTGCATTAAATAACTATTGCTGCTCTCTGGTTAAATCTAATTTACAGTAGAATTTGAGAAGATTTTACTGATTATTCAGATAAGAGTTCTAAACAGGTGCAGAAAATAAAGAAAAAGAGCTTCATTGGTAAAAGCACTTTCCATATCATAAATGATCTTGTTAGAAATAAGCTGTGCACACCAAGAGTGGGAGGTAAGTGTTCTGCTTCTCACTTTTGAGAGAAAGCATATTATAGGATAAAGCTTTACCTCCAGAAAAAAATAGGGAAATTTTAGTTCAGGAAGAAAACTCCACTATGTGAGAGTTTACCCTCAAATTTGAATTTGAGGTTGTGCTTCTTGGCAGGATCCCTTCAGAGCAGAACTACAGATGGTTACAACTGAGATTAGGTCCCCATGCAAATAAGATTCCACCCTGGTTTTTTTCCTGCAGACCATCTTCAGAGTAAGTCTACCAGGCAGATTCAGCTTTTTTTATCCCTATTGTCTGCCAGGGGGCAGGGCTGTCAATGTAGTTTTGAGGGAGCAGAAACATTTTTCAGTGAGAGTTTGTTATGCTATCAGCTACAGAATATATTGTTACTATTGCAGGTTACAGAGTTTTAAAGAATATCAGACAAGACTTCAACCAGTACAACTAGTCCATGATTTGGGTCCCCCCAACCCCCTTTGGATAAGTAAACCTAAAATGTTGGTCATGGTATATTCCTAGAGTAAACTTGTGGAACAAAGATGAAAAATTCTTCTAGAGATAATGGGATAACTAAAGATAACTCAGGAGTTAGCCAATTGTTTGCATTATCCATTAGCCATTGCCCTTTATATCTGCAGGCTTTGTGCTCCTCAGTGTTGTCTGGCATTCACTTCTTTAAGGGGAAGTTAGTGAATATCTAGGTGTGCAAGATGCTAGAAGGCCTGTCATGAGTGCTTAGATACCCAAAAATGGGGATGCTGAAGAGCTATTTTTAAAATATAGTTGAAATGATATTTCAGTTAATGATGGACCACACATATGGTCATGCTGGTAAAAATAAAGCAACTGTGGTGCAAGTAATATAAACACATATAATTTGTATAATATAGGACACCTGATAATTTTAATAAACAATTGTTGCTGGTTTGGTTTTTAAATAAAAATTCATTATTTGACTATACAAAAATAACCACTGTTAATAGTTCAGTGAATAATTTTTAGTCTTTAATTATCTAGATATTATCTGTTCATAAGATTTAAAGATTCATAAGATTTTAAATAAAATTGGGGTTGCATTGTACATATTCTATTTATGTCCTTTTTCTTAATATAAAGAGACTATATCTCCATTAATAAATATCTCTCTAGCAGAAGGAAATAATGGAAACAAAGCATTGTAAATAGGGAGAGGTGGAGAGGTAAAGGGAGGGAAGGGATATGGGGAAAGAAAAGAAGCAAAAAATAGCATGTACAGGTACAAAGTCCCTAAGATGAATGTAATCATAATTGAGTCCTAAAATGAGCCAAGAAACTCAATGAAAAAAAAAAGCTTAAAAAATAAACAAGTACCTCTCTGTAATAGTTTTTAATCAATTCATGTTTCATCAAATATATTATTATTGGACATTCAAATTGTTTCTAATTTATGCAACTATAGACTGTAATAACACAAACATCCTTTTAGCCAATTTTTTGTACATATCCATAATTTTTTAAAGAGTAAAACCCCAAATGTGAAATTTTGGGATAGAAGGTAATGTATAATATTAGAACTTCTTGGTTATTGCTTTCCCAATAGTCTGTATCAAGTAAACTTTCATTATATATATAATTTGATAACAGTGATAGAGAGGAAAAACATTCCATGCAGAAAAAATAGTATGAAAATGAATTGAAATTGTGGTCCAGGAAGTTTGGCTGGAGAAGAGATTCTGTGTAGTATAGGCACCAGAAATATGGGTTGGTTTTGTTTTTGTTTTTGTACCAGATAGCAAACTTGTGCCCTTAGTTACTTGTGAGGTAGGTGGCAGAACCACTGAGCCAGAAATGTGAATAGGAACGTTGCTTAAGACTAGGTTGTAGAGGACTTGAATGCCAAAGTTGAACTTTTGAAAATTTTCTTTCAGCAAGCAATTGAGAATCACTGAAGTTTATGAAAATAAAAATGACAGAATCAGAATTAAAGCTTTCACACATTTTTCTCTAAGCCTGTATGAAGAGGTATTGTCAGAATATTTAGGAGGACAAAGTGTAGTGCAGCAGATAGAACATTTTCTAAGAAGGACATGTAAATGATGACAATTTGAGACTTTGGAATGTGAGATAGGAGGCAGTGTCACAGATCACTATGGTGTTTGGGGCTTATGCTGTAACAACATTAAGTGGATTTGAGGGATCCAGTAGATTATAAATGCTAGAAGGAAGAGAAAGATGGTAATTTATGCTTTGGATGTTATACTGGTCAACTTCTGTAATTATAATAAATACCTAAAAGAATCAATTTACGAAGTGAGAAGGTTAAGTTTGATTCATAGTTTTGGAGGTTTCATTCATGATCCATTGTTCCTATTACTTTTGGGCTTGTGGCAAGGTGGTACATCATAGCAAGAGTTCATGGGAGAGCAAAGCTGTTCAACTCAGGAAATGAAAGATGGATCAAGGAGTGGCCAGGATACCACTCACACTCAAGGGCACACATCCAGTGTCCCAAAGATCTCTCAAGAGGCCCTACCTTTTAAAGGTTCCACCATCTCCCAGTAGTGTCTAGGTGGTTTCCAATGTTTTACCACATGGACCTTTGAAAGGAATGTAAAATCCAAATTATAGCAGATATGTTATATTTAAAATGATGGTGGGCAATCCAAGTAGAGATGTCCACGAGGCCACGATAAAATACCAGAAGTGAAAAGTTTAGTTGTAATCTCCTCAGAAGTTTTATGGTTGATTAGAAAAAGATTAAATATTATACATACAGATTAATAGTAGGACTAAAATTCTAAAAAATACCTCCAGAGTTCTGCCATAACATTGGTAAGTGCACACACACACACACACACACACACACACACACACACACACACCAGGGAGCATCTGTGTGGACCAGAGTGGCACACCTGCAGGTGAGTTCCAGCTAGGGTCCCATCCTGCCTCTATCACAGAAGTATGGGCACATGTGCTCAAGTCATAGCCCACCTAGAAAAGAGCTGCATAGGCATGCAAGCTTCGTTCAGAGTCCTGCCATACCATCGGCCACAGCCAAAGGCCCACCTGGAAAAGAACCAACAGCCAGAGGCTCACGCTGATACTACTGATAAGTGCCTGAAGACCCTAGCCAGAAGCCTATGCAGAAAACAAAACTGGGCCAAAGACCCACCCCCCATTCAGAAAACAGCTACATAAGGGCCCCAGCAAGAGGCACATGTAGATACCTTCCCAAGTGTGCACAGGTCCCAGCCAGAATTCTGCCCAGACAACAGATCAGCTCAGGTACATAGAAGATCACTATTTTAAACCTAGGAATTGGTGTATCAGGGAGCAGCAGAGTAAAGGCTGCTCAGTGGCTTATAGAGAATTGAGGACCACTGGGTGAGCAAAAAGTTTTCTCAACAGAGGCACAGCAGGCTACATCTGTTGAAATGAGAAGACATGGAAATAAGTCTCAAAACCAGACTTCCAGATCACCTAAGGCAAGCTCAAGGGAATTGAGATGGAACAATCTGATACTCAACCACCTGGACTCCTTGAACTGGCAATGAAAGAGAAGCTGGAAAAAATGAAATCAGAAATAATTTCTCAGATAACAGCAGAGACTGTGCCCATAGTCTAAGACACGATTAATAAATATAGAGCAGACACAGGTAAAAAATAGAGGAGCTGAGAAACATGATTCAATCCCAACATGGGAAACAAATGGAATCCATAAAGCAGATGCAAACAGATTTCCAAGACATTAAAAACTTCATTGAAAATTTACACAGCAGAACAAGCCAATGCCAGGAAAGAATTTCAGATATAAAAGATAGGATTGCAATTAGTGACCAGAAAAAGTAAAATCTCTTAAAAATAGTAAGGAACCATGAGAGATCAATCCAGCAGCTGCTAAATGATTCAAGAAGAATAACATAAGACTGATTGGACTCAATGAAGAAACAGGAGAGAGTGCAGATGAAATAAAAAAAAACCTGTTCACTGCAGACTGGTGCAACCACTGTAAAAATTAACATGGAGATACCTCAAACAACTAGAATTAGAAGTCCTATTTGACACAGCTATTCCTCTGCTGGGTATCTTCCCAAAAGAATTAAAAGAATCATACCATAGTGATATATGCTCACCAATGTTTATAGCAGCACATTTTATAATAGCTAAAACTTGGAAACAGCCAAATTTCCCATCAGCTGGAGACTGAATAAAGAAGATGTGTATTTTTTTAATAAAATGGAGTACTATTCAGCCATAATGAAAGAGAAACTAGAGACATTTATAGCTAAGTGGATGCACATGGAGGACATACTCTCAAGTGAAATTAATAGGACACACATATGTAAATACAGAAAGTTTCTCTGGTGTGATAAATTAAAAGTGTAAATAAGAGTAAAAATGTATAATTGGTATTGTATAATAGAAAAAATATCTAAAGGTGTAGGGGAAGTGGGAGGGGTAGGGGAAAGCTAAGCAGGGAAAAGAAAACATAGAGAAAAGGAAAAAAAATGGAAAGAAAGTCTCCATAAATAGGGATGGGTGAAGAAGGTAAAGGGAGGGCAGGGGAATGGAGAAAACTATAAGAACCAAGACCTGTCATGTAAAGGTACAAGATCCCAATGATGGATGTAACTGTATTGTATACCTAAAATGCACCAATAAAGAAAAGGAAAAAAAAACTGTGCACTGAAGTAATGGCAGAAAGCTTCCCAAATAGGGGAAAAGAACCTGACATACACATAAGTGAGGCTTATAGGACTCCCAACTATCTGTGATCAAAAAATATCTACACATAGGCACATAATAGTTAATATTCCAGAAACCCAACAGAAGAACAAAATTCTACAAGCAGTTAGAAAAAAGGAACAAATCACATACAAAGAAGGCCCATCAGAATTACAGCAGACATCTCAACACAAACCCACAAGGCAAAAAGAATGTGGAGTGACATATTTCAAGACCTAAAGGAAAACAACCTCCAACCTAGACTGATGTAACCTGCAAAACCATTTTTCAAAATTGCTGGAGAAATAAGATACTTTCATGACAAAGAGCACCTTAGGAACTTCATGAATACCAAACCAGCACTCCAAAAATATTTAAACAATGTCCTAGGAAAAGACAAAGAATATCACAACCCTAGGAAGCTAAGCAGAATGAATCCATCTGGCATGACAAGAAATTAAATGCAAAGGGAAGACTCTGAGAAAAAATAAAAGTCATGACAAGGATAAATCAATACATATCAGTTATACCCATCAATGTTAACAGTCTCAATTTACCAATCAAAAGAAATAAACCGTGCCTTCCCCCACCAGGAGCCGCCATCACTCCAGCACCAGGAGGGCTGCCTGGGCCCTGATCCACCATGGGAAGGATAGCCACACCTTGCCCCACCAAGAGCCTCCATCACTCCAGCACCAGGAAGGTAGTCGCATGGGTGCCCCTGAACCCCCACAACTCCCTTACACCCCCACAACTCCCCTACATCCCCCTAACACACACTCTCATACCTCCTGATTGAGCCAGTCTTTGGACCCACTCTGCAGAGGCAGAGGTGGTCATAGAAGGTTCCCAATGTTAAATATCTTTAAAGAAAGGGCATGGGAAACCTGTAGTAGAATGGTGTGGGGTTCAACCTTTCAAAAGGTTGGGGAACTCAATCTGGGCCTTGAAGCCTGAGGTCAGTCTGTGTCATGGGGTTCAGCCATCAGCTAACTGAGATCAGGGATCTTGAGTCCTAGCTCTGTCTGAGCCCCCATCCTAAATGGTAAATATACTATATTGAAAAGTTTGTTCACTGCAGACATGTTTTGGACTGCTTCTTGATTTCAATTTAATTCAAATGGTTTAAGAGTGATAGACTAGTGACTACCACAGGTGGTCAGTTTCCAAGTTGTGCTTGATCATATTATGTCCCTGGTTGGGATAAAGGATTGTGGTTGATTCAATAAACTGTTTTCTCTGATGTTATGGAGATGAGAATGTCTGTGGGTCGTTAGAGACCCAGAAGCTAGGGCTCAACTATATCAGGAAGATTTGGGTGATAACCCAGAGATTAAACCAAGCACAGTCCGACAACAATAATAAAAATGAGAAAACACTTAAGCAAGACACAAAGACAGACTTCCAGTTCACCAATGGCAAACAGTAGGACAAATGAGGATGAAAAGGCTGATACTGAACCACCAGGCCACCCTGACCTCAAAGCATAGGAAGTAACAAAGCAGATCAATCAGGCTCTAGAAAAATTCAAAACAGAAATAATTTCCCAGATAAGGATAGAGATGGTGAGCAAAATGAAAGTCGTGATTCGAGACTCTATAACAGAAACTGACAAAAAAATAGATGAGCTCAGCACCATGATAGAAGCCATGAAGGCCCAGCATAAGAAAGAAATGGAAACAATAAACACCCAACATAGGAAAGAAATGGAATCCATAAAACAGATTCAAACAGATATCCAGGAGATTAAACACTCCATTGAAAGTGTATGCAACAGAATGAAAGAATGTGAAGATAGAATCTCAGATATAGAAGATAAGATTGCAGTCAGTGACCGTGGAAAGAGAGGTCTCTTAAAAACAGTAAGGGATCATGAGAAATTGATGCAACATCTCCTAAATGAAGCAAAGAAGAATAACATAAGACTGATAGGAATCCGTGAAGTAGCAGGAGAAAATATAAATGGCTTAAAAAAGCTGTTCACAGAATTAATGAAAGAAAACTTCCAAAATAGAGGGAAAGAATTTGACATTCAGATAACTGAGGCATATAGGACCCCAACTAGCCACAATCAAAAAAAAATCTGCACCTAGACATATAATAATCAAGATCCCAGAAACCCAACAGAAGAACAAAATACTACAAGCAGTAAGAGAAAAGAAATAAATCACATACAAAGGAAAGCCCATCAGAATCACAGCAGACTTTTCAACACAAGCTCTTAGGGCAAGGAGAGCCTGGAGTGAGATATTTCAAGTACTAAAAGAGAACAACCTCCAACCTAGACTGATGTTTCCTGCAAAACTCTCTTTCAAAATGCATGGGGAAATAAAGATACTTCCAAGACAAAGAACACCTGAGAAACTACACAAATACCAAATCAGCACTACAATTCTAAACAATATCCTAGAAAAAGACAATGAATATAACAACACCATGAGGTCCAACAGAGCAAATCAAATAGGCAAGGCAAGAAACTAAAAGGAGAAGGTGAAAAAGTAAAGAGTCAATAAAAGGCCATAACAGGACAATAATAAGTCAGTACATATCAGTTATAACCATCAATGTCAATGGCCTCAACTCACCAATCAAGAGAAATAGACTGGCAGAATGGAATAAGAAGCAAAATCTAACAGTATGTTGTATACAGGAAACATACCTATTGCAAATAGAAGCCCATAGACTGAAAGTGAAAGGATGGAAAACAATTCTCCATGTGACAGGAGCCCAGAAAAAAGGCACGGGTAGCAATCTTATTTGCAGACAAAGTAAATTTCAAACCAAAACTGATTCTAGTATTATAGATGTAGGACAGTACTGTATCATACCTCTGTGAATGTAAATTATCTTGTACCTGCTTTATAATATGTAGTAGTGACCTTGCTTTATCAGAGCTATTTTTAATGATATTACTCTAGAATGTTCTCTCTCCAGATGATGATTAAGATGCTAATAAAAAAAATATTGGTGCCAGGTACCACAAAAGCAACAGAACTTTGCTGTTTTCTTTGTATTATTCTTCTCTTTGCTTTTTTTTTTGTTTATTTTTTTAATGGAGTGTTATATATATATATACACACACATATATATGTAATTTGAATTTTTGGAAACTTTAACTGTGCTGTCAACTTTGGAAAAAGTTATCCCAATTTACTGTGTTGAGTTGGCATTGTACAGAAATTAACAGCCATATTGGTCTAGAAATGTTAATTTTTTTCCATTTCTACAGGGGTAATGCACTGTATTAAATATGTAAGGTTATATCTGCATGGGTTTTATTACAGAAACTAATAAAGTATTCTCTAAATAATGAAAAAAAGAGAATAATATAAGACTACAAGAGCAAGAAGCAACTTAAATATGTTCAGGGACCATTTTCATCTTCAGAATTAAGGATTATTTTAATCTTATATCATTGCCTTTTCTCTTTTACTTTCCTGTTTAGTTTTATTTTAGGATTCCCTATTTTTAATGTTCATATAGAGATTTCTTTAAATGAAATACTGAACAGTTTCTCTGGTGTGAAAAACTATAATAGTACACAAGATCCTAATGAGATAATTAATAATGTGAAATAGGAAGTAAAGGGCTAAAGGGGTAGGGAAAGTGGGAAGGGTGGGGGAAAGGTAATAAGGGAGAGGAAAAAATTTGAGAAATTGAAAAAATGGAAATAAAGTGTTTGTAAATGTGGAGGGAAGGAGGGGGTGAAGGGAGGGCAGGGACAAGGGGAAAAAATGAGAATCAAGACCTATCATGTAAAGGTACAGGATCCCAATAGTGAATTTAATTGTATTGTATACCTAGATTGTACCAATAAACTCAATAATAATTTAAAAAAAAAGAGAAATAGACTGGCAGAATGGGTCAAGCACCAAGACTCAACAATGTGCTGCATACAAGTAACACACTTAATTAAAAAAGAAACTCATAGACTGAAAGTTAAAGGGTGGAAAACAATATTGTATGTGACAGGACACCCCCCCAAAAAAAGCAGGAGTATCTATCCTCTTTGCACATCAAGTGGATTTCAAACCAACACTGATTAAGGGAGACAAAGAATGACACTACATCCTTATAAAAGGATCATCACAAGAGGAAGAGATGATGATCATAAATATATATGCACCAAACACATGTGCACCCAACTATATAAAACAAATACTAAGGGACATGAAAAAGCATATAGGAACTAATACAATAGTAGTGGGAGACCTAGATACTCCATGGTCACAAATAAATAACCAGACAAAAAATAAACAATGAAATAGTAGAACTCAATCAAAATCTTGAACAAGTGAACTTAACATGTTTACATAGAGTTCCACCCCACAAAATCAGAATAGATTCTTTTCAGCTGTACATGGATCATTCTCCATATTAGACCACATACTCACTCATAGAACATGTTTAAGTAAGTGTAAAGGCATTGAAGTGATCCCCTGTATGTTATCAGGCCACAGTGTGATGGAATTGGAACTCAGTAGCAAAAGAACCCACAAGAATTTCACAAACACATGGAAACTGAGCATCACACTTCTGAATAACTAATTGGTCATAGAGGAAATTATAAAGAAATCAAACATTTACTACAATTAAATGACAAAGGTAATACAACCCACTGGGATCTATGGGTCACAATGAAAGCAGTTTCATGAGCGAAATTCATAGTAGTCAATACTCATATTAGGAAAATAAAATGAGCTCAATTATACAACCTGATGCTGAACCTCACACATCTAGAAAAAGAACAGGTCAAATACAAAGATCATACAAGGAAGGAAATTTTAAAGGTCAGAAAAAAAACTAATGCAATGCAGACTAAGACAACAATACAAAAAATTGAAGCCAAAAGTTGAAAATTTGAAAAGATAAAGTTGACAAACCCTTAGCCAACCTTATCCCCCCCACCAAAAAAGGAAGGAAATGTCCCAAATCCATACAACTAGGAATGAAAAGGGAGAAATTACAAGAGACCCAGCAGAAATCCAGAGGATCATTAATACCTACTTTGAGAACCTATACACCAATAAGATGGAAAATACAGAAGAAATGGACATATTCCTAGATTTGTATGAATTACTAAAATTGAACCAAGATAACCTAAAATTTCTAAACAACCCAATATCAATCAATGAAATTGAAAACATAATAAAAAACTTACCAACTAAGAAAAGCCCAGGTCCTGATGGCTTCACTGCTGAATTCTACAAGATATTTAGAGAGGAACTACTGCTACTCCTGTTTAATTTCTTCAATGAAATTGAAAGGGAAACAATACTCCTGACTTCATTCCTGGAAGCAAGTGTTACTTTGATTCCAAAACCAGGGAAAGACCCAACTAAAAAAGAGAACTACATGCCAATCTCACTAATGAACATAGAAGCAAACATCTTTAGTAAGATACTTGCAAATAGAATGCAGGAGATTATTAAGAAGATCATACACCCTGACTAAGTTGCATTCATCCCAGGGATGTAGGTATGGTTCAACATGCAAATCAATAAATGTAATACGCTATATTAATAGAGCCAAGGACAAAAACCATATGATCATCTCAATAGATGCAGAAAAAGCATTTGACAAAATCCAATACACATTTATGCTAAAAACTCTCCAAAAAATTGAAATAGACATTCTCTACCTCAATCTGAATAAAGCCATCCCTGAGAAACCAAAAGCCAATATCATACTAAAGGGTCAAAAACTGAAATCCCTCACACTAAAATCAGGAACAAGAAAAGGATGCCCACTATCACCACTCCTGTTCAATATAGTTTTGGAAACATTAATTCATAGCAATTAGACAAGAGAAAGAAATACAAGGAATAAAGATAGGAAATGAAGAAGTCAAATTGCCATTGTTTTCAGATGACATGATACTTTATTTAGAAGACTCCAAGAACTCCCCCAAAAGTCTCTAGACTTAATAATGAAATTTAGCAAAGTAGCTGTATACCAGATCAACACACAAAAATCAATAGCTTTTCTGTATCTGAAAAATAGACTCACTGAGAAGTGGGACAAACAATATAGTATCCAAAAATTTGAAATACCTAAGAATCCACCTAATGAAAGAAATAAAAGACCTCTACTCTGAAAACTACAACGCTCTGTAAAAAGAGATTAAAGAGGCTATCAGAGAATGGAAAGACATCTCTTGTTCCTGGATAGGAAGAATCAACATAGTGAAATTGTTCCAAAACTTCCAAAACTGCTATATAGATTCAGTGCAATCCCATTGAAATCCCAGCAGCATACTTCACACAGACCTTGAGAAAACAATCCAAAAATTTATTTGGAACAAGAAGAGACCTAGAATAGCAAAAGCAATTCTACGCAATAAAGACAAAGTAGGGGGTATTGCAATCCCTGACTTGAAACTATACTACAAAGCTAAAATAAAAGATAAAAAAAATAAAATCAACATAGTAGTGGTACAGAAACAGACCCGAGGAACAGTGGAGCAATTAAAAGATGCTGAAACAGGTTCAGACACACTCAGCCACCTCATCCTTGACTAAGGAGTCAAACATCCTCATTGGAGGAAAGATGGGCTCTTTAATACATGGTGCTGGAAAAACTGAGTTTCAACTTGCCAAAGATTAAAACTAGACTTATATCTCTCACAATGTACTAAACTAAAATCAAAATGGATTAAAGATCTAAATATTAAAAGAGAAAAACTACCTGGCTTGGAAAAGAGGTTAAGAATTCTTGAAGACATTGGTGTAGGAAATGATTTTATGAACAAAACTTCAGTTGCCCATGAACTAGCACAGACAATCAACACATGATCTTTCTTCTTACTAAAAAGCTTCTGCGCAGCCAGAGAAACAACCAAGAGTATGAAGAGATGACGCACAATGTGAGAAAAACTTCACCAGCTGTTTCTCAGACAAAGGTCTACTATGTAGAATATGGGAAGAACTTAAAAAAAAATCAGACCTCCCAAATTTAAAGATCCAGTCTTAAAATAGGCATCTGAAATGAACAGGCATTTCTCAGATAAAGAAGTAAAAATAGCAAATATATGAAAAAATCTTCAACATCATTGGTCATTGGAAAGATACAAATGTAAACAACACTGAGATTCCACCTCATTCCAGAAAGAATGGCTGCTATCATGAAATCAACCAATGACAAATGCTGATAGGGCTTTTGAGAAAGAGGAACCCTGCTTCACTGCTGCTAGGAGTGTAGACTGGTGCAGCCACTGTGGAAATCAGCATGGAGATACCTCAAAAAACTAAGGTTGGAAGTCCCATTTGACGATGCTATCCCCCCTGCTAGGTATCTTCCCCCAAAGAATTAAGAGAATCATACCATAATGACATTGTGCACCCATGGTCATAGAAGTACAATTTGTGAGAGTTAAAACTTGGAAACAGCCCATTTGTCCATCAACTGGAGACTGGATAAAGAAAATGTGTGTGTGTGTGTGTGTGTGTGTGTGTGTGTGTGTGTTTAATAAAATAGAGTACTACTCAGCCATAAGGAATGAGAAACTGAAGACATTTACCACTAAATGGATGCACATTGAGGCAATATTCTTAAGTGAAATAAATAGGATGCGTATGTGTAAATACCAAATAGTTTCTCTAGTGTGACATACTGAAAGTGTAAATAAGCACTAAGAGGCATAATAGATAATTTGAAATAGGACAAAAATGTGCAAAGCGGAAAGGGAAATGGGGGGTTAGGGGAAAAGAAAGATTGGAATGGAATTACCACAAGAAAAAGAAAAAATAGAAACAAAGTCTTTGTATATAGGTGGTGGAGGGGTTGAAGGGAGGGTAGGGGAATGGGAAAAAATAAGAAGTAAGATGGATTATTTAAAGGTGCAAAGTTGCAATGATGAATGTCACTACTTGTATGCCTTAACTATACCAATATAATTAATGACAACAATTCCAAAAAACATAAAACACATAGTTATACTAAATCACTGTACAGTTTTAGAAACCTTACCCATGCTAGATTACAATATTTTTTTCTCTTTTTTTTATTGTCTTTTATTTTGCATGTTATTTTTATAATGGCATGAAATATTTATACTTGTGTGTCTGCTTTACCTCTCACTATTATGGCCTCATCCATTTTCCTATAAATGACTCAAGTTTATCCTTTATGTAGTATGTCATTGTATATAAATAAAGTATTTTCTTTATTCATTTATCTTTTGGTGGACATATAAATATAGCTATTCCAATATTTAGATATATAGATATATTTATTCCAATATTATTGTACTGCTATAAACATAGGCATGCATACATCACAGTGGTATGGTGTCTTTAAGTATTTCAGGAAGATAATTTAGCAGAGGAATACCTAAGTCAAATGGAATTGCTATTTTTAGTTTTTTGGGATATCGCCATACTGATTTTCATAGTGGTTGTGCCAGTTACATTCCCACTCATAGCAAAGATATGTTGCTTCCCCCACACCCTACAGCCTCTTCAGTATTTGTATTGGTTGAATTTTTTTCTTTTTCTTTTTCTTTTTTTGATACCAGGGATCAAACTCAGGACCTTATGTTTGCCAGGCAGGCATGGCGCCACTGAGCTACATCCCCTGCCCTGTTATTGCTTGATTTCTTGATGGTAACTATTCTATTTTTTTTTTTTTTCGAGACAGGGTCTCACTATGTAGTTCAGACTGACCTGGAACTCACTGTGTAGCCCAGACTGGTCTCGAACTCACAATGATCCTCCTGCCTCAGCCTCCCAAGTGCTGGGATTATAGGCTTGCGCCGCCATGCCTGGCTGTGAATAACTATTCTATTTGGAATGAGATGGAATCTCAGTGTTCTAGTTTAGATTTCTTGAATAGAAACTTTTTTGTGTATTTGTTGACCATTTGTACTTCTTCTAAGAAGTGCTATTCATTTCAGATGCCCATTTTTTTCAGCTTTAATTGAGTTTATTGGTACATTTTAGAGATACAGTACAGTTACCTTCATTGTTGGGATCATGTACCTCTACATGACAAGTCTTGATTCTGATTTTTTCCCCTTACCCCTGCCCTCCCTTCACCCCCTACTCCCCTCCCCATCTACAAACACTTTATTTTCATCTTTTCATTATCTCACATTTTTTTCTTTTCCTTTTTACCCTTGCCCTACCCATCCCACCTTCCCTACACCTTTAGCTCCTCTCTTCCCATTTCTAAATATCAGTAATCTTATTAGGATCTTATGTATTATTGCAGATTATTCACACAGGGAAGCTATTCTGTATTTACACATGTGTGACTTATTTATTTCAATTAGGAGTATATCTTCAATATGTATCCATTTTCCTATGAATGAATCTATTTTTTCGTTATTTATGGCTGAGTAATATTCCATTTTATAGAAAAACCACATCTTCTTTATCCAGTTTCCAACAGATGGGCAAATGGGCTGTTTCCAAAATTTAGCTATTACAAACTGTGCCGCTATAAACATGGGTGCGCATATTTCTCTGTGATATGATTCTTTTAGTTCTCTTGGAAAGATACCCAGCACAGGGATGGCTGGGCCAAATGGAACCTCCAGTCCAAACTCTTTGAGGTATCTCCATATTGATTTCCATAGTGGTTGCACTAGTCTGCACTCCCACCAACAATGGAGAAGGGTTCCTTTCTCCCCACAACCCCACCAATATTTGTTATTGTGTGATTTCTTGATAGCAGCCATTCTTTGTGGGGTGAGGTGGAATCTCAGTGTTGTTTTCATCTGCATCTCTTGAATGATCAGTGATGTGGAACATTTTTTCATATATTTACTTGCTGCTTTTACTTCTTTGTCTGAGAAATGTCTGTTCATTTTGGATGCCCTTTTTTGAATCGGGCCTTTATATTGGGGGGGCTGATTGTTTTGAGTTCTTTATATATTCTTGATAATAGTCCTTTGAGGAACAGCTGGTAAAAATTTTTTCCCACATTGTAGATTGTCTCTTAGTTCTGCTGATGGTTTCTTTTGAAGTACAGAAGCTTTTTAGTAAGATGAGATCTCAGTTGTTGATTCTATCTGCTAATTCCCATGCTACTGAGGATTTGTTCATAAAGTCTTTTCCTATGCCAATGTCTTCCAGAGTTCTGCCTAGCTTACCTTCCAGCAAGTTTAATGTTTCTGTTCTAATATTTAGATCTTTAATCCATTTGGATTTTAATTTAGTGCATGGCAAAAGATAAGGGTCTAATCTTAATCTGTGGCAGGTTGACATTCGGTTTTTCCAACACCATTTATTAAAAAGGCAATCTTTCCTCCAGTGGGGATGGTCAGCTCCTTTGTCAAAGATGAGGTAGCTGAGTACATCTGGGTTTGTTTTTGTGTCTTCTAGTGTGTTCCACTGATCCTCAGGCCTATTTCTTTGCCAGTAACATGCTGTTTTTATCACAGTGGCTTTGTAGTATAGTTTCAAATTGGGAATTGTTATACCTGGTGCTATGTGTCTGTTGCCTAAAATAGCTTTTGCTATTCTAGGTCTCTTATGGTTCCAAATGAATTTTTGGATTCTTTTTTCTAGTTCTGTGAAATATAGTGTTGGAATTTCAATTGGCACTGCGTTGAATGTATATAGAAGTTTTGGTAGTATCGCCATTTTCACTATGTTGATTCTTCCTACCCAGGAGCAGGGGATATCTTTCCATTTTTTTATATCCTCTTCAATTTCTTTTTTCAGAGTGCTGTAGTTTTCAGTGTAGAGATCTTTTGCTTCTTTTGTTAGATTGATTCTTAGATACTTCATTTTTTTGGATGCTATTGTAAAAGGAACTTTTTCCCTAATTGCTCTCTTAGTGAGTCTGTTATTTGTGTATAAGAAGGCTATTGATTTTTGGGTATTCACGTTGTATCCAGATACTCCATTGAATCTGTCAATTAAGTCTAGAAGTTTTTTGGTGAAGTTTTTTGGGTCTTCAATGTAGAGTATCATATCATCAGCAAATAATGACATTTTAACTTCTTCCTTTCCTATCTTTATTGCTTTAATTTCTTTCTCTTGTCTAATTGTTGTGGCTGATGTTTCCAGAACTATATTGAATAGGAGTGGTGATAATGGGCATCCTTGTCTTGTTCCTGATTTTAACATGAAGGTTTTCATTTTTTGGCCATTTAATATGATGTTGGCTGATGGTTTTTCATAGATTAGCCTTTATTAAATTGAGGTATAGACCATCTATTCCAATTTTTTGCAAAGTCAAGGCCAAAAACCATATGATCCTCTCAATAGATGCAGAAAAAGCATTTGATAAAATTCAACACCATTCATGATAAAAACCCTGCAGATGCCCATTTTTTAATTGAGTGAAATTTAAATTTGTGAGTCTAATTTTTTAAATTATTTATGTATTCTACATATAGTATTAGTCCTTGGAGGAGTAGCTGGGAATTTTTTTCCCATCTGTATTTTGTTTCTTCACTCTGTTAGTTTCTTCCACTGTACAGAAGCTTTTTAATTTGATGTGATTCCGCTTGTTGATTCTTGACATTATTTCTTGTGCAACTGGGTTACTGATCAGAAAGCATTTGCCTACGCCTGTCTTCAAGGGTTTTACCTGTTTTGTCTTCCACTGTATTAAATCTTTCTCTTTTAATATTTACCATCATCTAGTAAAAGGACTTGTCTCCTTTGTTGAAGATAATGTAGCCAAGTGTGCCTGGAGCTGTGTCTGTATCCTCTATCCTGTTCCATTGATCCATGAGTCTATTTTTTTACCAAAACCATGCTGTTTTTATCACAGTAGCTTTGTAGTATACATGAAGTTTGTGATTTGATTCCCCTGTCTCGCCCTTGTTGCCCAGAACTGCTTTTGCTTTTCTAGGTCTGTCTGGACCCATGTGAATTTTAGGATTGCTTTTTCAAGTTCTGTGAGGAATGCTTTTGTGTGTGTGTGTGTGTGTGTGTGTGTGTGTGTGTGTGTGGTATTGGGGTTTGAATTTAGGCCCTTGCACTTTCCAGGCAGGAGCAGTGCCACTGAGCTAAATCCCTGACATTTGCTGTTGGTAGTTTGATTGGGACTGGATTAAATCTGTGGAGTAGTTTCAGAAGTATAGCCATTGTGACCATATTGGTTCTGTCTATGTCTGTCCAAGAATAGGATATCTTTCCATTTTCTGATGTCCTCTTCAATCTCCTTTTTCATTGTAGAAGTCTTTCACTTCCTTGGTTGGATTAATTCCTAAGGATTTCATTTTTCTTGATGCGATTGTGAAAAGTATTGTTTCCCTCATTTCTCTTTGATGAGTTTATTATTTGTGTATAGGAATGTTATTGATTTGTGAGTGTTGACTTTGTATCCTCCTATACTACTGAATGTGGTGATTCACTCTAGAAATCTTTTGCTGGAATTTTTGGGAGTCTTCTACATAGAGGACTATGTAATCTGTGAATGATAATTTAACTTTCTCATTTCCTATCCACATCCCTTTTATTTCTTCCTCTTGTTTAATTGTACTTGTTAATGTTTTGAGGACTATGTTGAATAGAAGTGGTGATAGACATCCTTGTCTTGTGATTTCAGGAGGGAAGCCTTTAGTTTCTCTCCATTTAGTATGATGTTGGCCATTAGTTTGCCATAGATGGCTTTTATATTATTGAGATAAACACTTTCTATACCTATTTTCTTCAAGAACAGGGTGATATTTCATCCTCCTCCTCAGAATGCCAGGCATTTTAAAGCTTATAAATTGCTTATTTCTGGATTTTCCATTTAACGTTTTTGGGTAGAGTTAACTGCAGATAATTGAAATTTAAGGAAAGATAAACTATGAATTAGTTGGAATACTGCACTTATATACTTGGAGTTTCCAAAGGAGATAATGGAGAAGTGGATATATGAAAAGTACTTGAAGAGAAAGCCAAACTTTTAAAAATTGTTGATAATTATAAATTCACAGATCAACAAATCTCAATGAAACTCCAGTCAATAAATATGAAGAAAAATATATGAAAGCAGGATTATTCAAAACCACTCAGAAAGAGAGTACCTTAAGAGCACCCATAAGAAAAGACATGTTACCTGCAAAAGGACAAAGAAGATTATAGCCAATTTTCTTTTTTAGAAAGCACTGCAACTAAGAAGTTAAGGAGCTATTATTTAAGTACAGGGGGGCAATTGCCAGTGAAGAATTCTATATCCACTTACAATATCTTTCAAAACAAAGAAAAAAATAAAGATTTAAAA
This sequence comes from Fukomys damarensis, assembly GCF_012274545.1. NCBI lineage: Eukaryota > Metazoa > Chordata > Mammalia > Rodentia > Bathyergidae > Fukomys > Fukomys damarensis. Next base: position 33,176,095 of record NW_022900921.1, on the reverse strand, counting down.
ATATATAAATGGTTGTAAAATTCATCTAGCAGACTTATAAGTCAAGAATTGTTAGAGCAAGTATTCAGAAGGAAGAAAACTAATACCACTTGAAAATATGGGACAGCCAAAGGAATAAAGTGCCCATAGACTGTGACCCCATATAAGGCTACGACACTTTTTTGTTATATAATTTTTTAAAGGGTGAGTGACTGATTTTTTAAATTGTTTAAAATTGCAATAGGTTATTTAAATGTTGGTATTAAAATAGTGCTAATGCAGTGTGAATTGATAACACATAAAGTGAAATGTATAGCCAAAAGAAAAAAGTACAAGTTTTGAAAGAGAAGAAATAGAAGTATAGTGATGTAAGTTTCATATACTATATATGAAGTGGTATAAAATATTTTACAGACATAGTTTATTAACCCTAAAACATCCACTAATTTTAGAATTAGCTAAAAGAACCATTATAAGGCAATAAAAAATACTCAGTTAATTCAAAAGAAGCATAAAATAGGAAAAGGAAATAAATAGCAAGATAATATATTTAAACTAAGTCAATAAGCACATTAAGTATAATTGACATAAATTCCCAGATGAAAAGGCAAATACTGCCAGCCTGGGAAAAAAGAAAACCTGAAGCCATATCCTGTGAACAAGAAATACTCATAAAATGTAAAGATGTAAGCAGGTTAAAAGTAAAGGATGAAGTATAATTTCCATGCTAACATTAATTGAAAGAAAGTTAGAATGGCTATATTAATATCATTTTAGAGAAAGTAGATTTTAGAGAAAATAATATTATCTGAGTAAAAGATGGTTATTTCTTAAAGATCTAGTTGCATTGCTTAAGGAAATAGTACCACGTTAAGTTCTTATTATTCTTAAAGATAATGGGATAGGTCTTTTTTCCAAGTGGAGATAATTTTTCTAAATTGTCTGACATATACAGTTAGAACACATGATCTGTCTTACAAGACAGAAAATGCACAGATACCTGGTTTCATGGTTTACTAGTTCAACAGCTCAAAGATATCATGAAAGAATCCAGTTATTTCCCTATTTCTGCTCTGCCATACCCAGGACATCAGCTTGTGTCCCTCATGAATACAAGATACTGCCATTATTCTAGAAATTATCTACAGATGTCCAATGGAAGAAAAGGAATAATTTATCTCTAGTTACCCTCCTGAAGACTTCTAAAATGTCAGAGCACTTGTGCACCTATAAACTAAACCAAACACTGGCAACGAAAATGGTATTACAATGGTGACTTATATTAGTGGTTTGTAAACTTTTCCTATTAAGGCGACAGATGGCAAATATCACAATTTTTTTAGGCTGTGTGGCCACAACTACTCACTTCAACCACTTTAGCATAAAAACACCCATAGACTAAGCATAAATAAATAGAATGTTTAACACCTTTTTATTTACAAAAACAAAGGGCGGGATTTGCCATATAAACCACAGTTTGCTGACCCCTGACTTAGATGAATTGGCTGAAGTGGGTGGGATACTTCAAAATTCTTCTCTGCACAGAGTTGGAAGGCATGGCTGTTGGACAAGCACTGAGCATTATCTGCCACATAGTGTATTTCTACTTCCTCCACAGTGCCTGGTAGGTATAGGTATTCTGTTAATATAGGTTGAGAGAATGACAAAAGGTGTATACAGTAATATGGTTCATGAGCTCCCTTACATACCACATAAGCTTTGGTAGTGTGAGGCTCTGGGAATTGTTTTTACAGCTTCTCATCTCTTTACTCTAGGGCTCGCAAACCATTGAGATACGATTAATGCTCCTTTACAGTTTCTGTGTGACACAACATAGGTGACCTGGAAAGAAATCAGGTGAGGAAGAGAGATCATGGGACCAAAATGACATCCTTACTTCCCTGGGATGACAGCATCGGCTTCTTCATCTCCTCTGCATCAAAGCTTCACAGATGCAGCAGTAGCACAAATAATAAATGAAAAGGAGAAAGATCAATCATGTACTATATGTTTAAAAAGCCGAATTACAATGTTAAGAAGAGAGAGAAAGGCGGCCTTTAAAAAAACCCTACAGTTATATTTCTTCTTCCTTCAGTTAGTAAAAACAGTCCTGTTATTTCCACAAATGCATTTTTTTCTGAACTGGATGTGTACATGCTGTGAAAATATGTGGGTGCACCTGCTAGGATGATTCACTTTCCAAAAGCATCCAGCAATTGAGAGAGTCATGGCACCACTACTAATTACAGGTTTGGGGTGCCCCTTCATGAGGTGAGCCAGAAGATTCCAAAGAATCCTCAGGCAGGAGGGCACCTTTCTCAAGCAATGATAACCAGTTCTCAGCTTTTAAATGACTTCATTCCTAGTATGAATTCTAGGAAAGGAAACCTTGGGGGTCAATTATGAAAACAGTTTGTTATATAAATAAAAGCTCTCAGGAGTGTTACCCTCTATTTTAAAAGAAACAGAAACAGAAAAATAAATTTCAAGTATGCTAAATATGCAGAGTGTAGCTCCAAATTCCTTTACCCCCAGTGGGAGGACATTTGTAGGAATGTACAGCTAAGAAGTGGAGACTCATTGTCTTTTGAGCTTAGGTGGTCTGAGTTCAAGTCTTGCTCTTTATGACCTCAGTTAAGTTGATCAAACTCTCCAAGCTTCTATTTATCTTTAAAGTGGACATGATAAAAACATCTTCATAGATGAAATCATTTTGTCTATGTAAAGTACTTAACACAGGTTGGTCATTTCTGCAACGGAATGGCAATGAGGGAAATGCTAGGGAGGTGTGGGGCCGTCCAACTGCAATAAGGGTGTATAGAGTTAGGTAAGGTGTCCAATGGTTACATGTTCTTGTTCTACTCTTACCCCAGCCTGATTCTTAATAGATTTCCAAGGGATGAGGGATTCCCTGTACAGAGTGAAAACTAGAGTATTTCCTGAGAAGCCTGACTCAGAAGGAAAACTTCCATTTGGTCCCTCACTGACAAGGTCCATGGATATAAGATTCTAGAGACAACAAAGTTAGGGTCCCACTTACAGCCATCTCAGCCTAGCTAATTTGTGTTAGGCTTTCAGAGATTTGTTTGTTTTTCCATTCTCTCTCCTCATAGTTGGGCCAACTCAGGAAAAGTATTCCTGAATTTGTGTTTTAACCTAGTGCAAACATTGATTTTCTCAGACTATAATAGGAAGTTTGAGCCAATTTGGGTGAAGTTTTGAGGAAGCATTTTTTTCTCTCATTGAGTTTATTGGTACATATTAGATATACAGTACAGTTACGTTCATCATTGGGATCCTGTATCTTTACATGACAGGTCTTGGTTCTCATTTTTTCCCCTTGTCCCTGGCCTCCCTTCACCCCCTTCTTCCTTTCCTATTTACAAATACTTTATTTCCATTTTTTCATTTTCTCATATTTTTTCAGGAAGCATTATTATTAAGCATTTTATATAACATTAAATTGTATGAGCTGATAAATAATAAATATTCATCTTATACTCTAGAGTCTTTTAATTTCCACTTATTTACTGAAACCACACTCATTTACATAAACAAATATATGCTTAGTTACTTGAACACATGGTTTTCTTTGGGCCAGGGTGGCTATTTTGGTTACTTTTCATATTTTAAATTCATGTATTTATCCTAACCAATGCTTTGAGGATTTCATGTGTGTTTTTCTTTATAATAGTTTGTTCTTACAGCTTCTTGAGTCAGTATTGTTTCTTACACAGCAGCCAAGGTGGGGAGACTCACTGTCACTGAAGTTGAGATACTGTTATTTTCCTTTGTCTTAGTCTGTTTCTGCTGCTTTAATAAAACCCCATAAACAGTAATTTATAGATAATGGTGTTTTGTCTGGTGGGTCTGAGGTCCAGGATTCCCCACAACCACCCTTGCTGGACCTGTCTCTGATATAGGCAGAGGAAGAGGAGTCGGAGAAGACAAGTGCAAAGCAGAAGTCCTCTATTACAGGTATCTCGAAAGGAAGCTATACAAAGCCGCTCCAGAGATGGGGTGTCGAGACCTGGAGCATTGCTGAATCCTGGGCTGGGATCCTGTTTTCTGGAGTAGAGGCCCTGTTTCCACCTCCCCCAAGAAGGACACTTGATTGATGGGATACTGGGCTTGTTGTAGGGGATTGGTCTGGTGCTTTAATGGTGGAACTGGGGCAGGATGGCAGCCTGCATTAGGAGGGGCAGTGTCGCCTGCACACAGGCAGGCATCAAAGCCACATCGTCAGCTTCAGCACTGTTTGAAAACTACTTGCTGCTCACAGCCACAGAGGCTGCCTTTGCCTACCTTCTAAAGGGGTCAGGGTCTGTTCCTATAGTAGAAATTTATTTCTCATAGGTGTAGAGGTTGGGAAATCCAAGACAAGACGGTGGCAGATTGGGAGTCTGGGAGAAGCTCTGTGTCTGTTTCCAAGATGGCTTCAGTGCAGTGCTCCCACACGGTAGAGTACGGAAGTGCAAAAGAGGCTGGTGCAGTCGCTCCCACCTTGCAGTCAGAGCACTGATCTGGTCAGTGAGTGTGGAATACTTGAGACTTCATCACTTCCCCACAGGCCCCCGCTCAATACTCTCACACTGGGGTTTGGCTCCCATTAATGAATTTTGGAGGAACACGTGCTTTCAAATGATAGCATGTGTTCTTTCTGAAAAGAATATTAACTGAAGTTTAGTGTAGTCCCTGGAACAGACTGATGATTTCTGTATTATATTCTATAATTTACCTTTAGTTCCTTCTTTCCCCTCTTCTGCTGTTACTGATTGAAGGTTGAAGGAACATTCAGATATGAAGCTCTAAAACATAGGGAAAACTGAAAAGCTGGAAACAGGACAGAAAGGAGAGTCTAAATCCTTAGGGTGAAATGCCTGAGTGCCAATGCCAAACCCCACCATTTATTGATGGTTTGATATATTTTTTTCCTCATTGAGTTTATTGGTTCATTTTAGGTATACAGTACAGTTACATTCATTATTGGGATCTTGTTCCTTTACATGACAGTTCTTGGTTCTAATTTTTTCCCCTTGTCCCTGCCCTCCCTTCACCCCTTCTGCCCCTCCCCATTTACAAACACTTTATTTCCATTTTTTCATTTTCTCATATTTTTTTCTTTCCCTTATTACCTTTTCCCTACCCTGCCCACTTTCCCTACATCATTAGCCCTTTTCTTCCTATTTCACACTGTCGATTATCCCATTAGGATCTTATGTACTATTATAATTTATTCACACCAGAGAAGCTATTCGGTATTTACACATGTGTGACTTATTTATTTCACTTAAGAGTATATCCTCAATATGCATCCATTTTCCTATGAATGACTCTAATTTCTCATTCTTTATGACTGAGTAGCATTCCATTTTATAGAAAAACCACATCTTCTTTATCCAGTCTCCAACTGATAGGCAAATGGGCTGTTTCCAAGTTTTAGCTATTACAAACTGTGTCACTATAAACATAGGTGCACATATGGCTGGATCAAATGGAACCTCTAGTCCCAGCTCTTTGAGGTATCTCCATATTGATTTCCATAGTGGTTGCACCAGTCTGCACTCCCACCAACAACGGAGAAGGGTTCCTTTCTCCCCACAACCCCACCAACATTTGTCATTGGTTGATTTCTTGATAGTGGCCATTCTTTCTGGGGTGAGGTGAAATCAAAGTTTTGATTATTCCTCTCTTTCCATGGGCTTCACTTTCCTGGGATTGGACTCTGAAGTACCAAGGTGCAATTCAGAGTACTCTTACCTGGAGCACTATGTTCCCCTGTGGTAGTACAGTCTGAGACTGTGGGCCCAGACCAGAGTTCCCAGAAGAGTTGTTCTAAGGAGATAATAATGATAATGATGATCAGAATAATAGCTAATGTTTATTGATCATTTCTCTAACAATTTCAGTGCTTTTAATACATTAGCTGCAAGTATAAATTAAATAATTTTCCTTGGACAATATGATTAAGTGAGGAAATCAGTGTAAAGCCTTGCAGCCAGGCTGGGCCCAGAAGTGTTATGGGGAGATTAGGGCTGTAAGCACAGCATGGTCCAGACCTCCAGAGGTAACCAGAACACTGTAGATCTTACATCAGCTGAGAAGAGACCTTGAGAATGGTAGCATCCAGGAGCACAGCAATGGACAGCAGTGAGGCACGCAGCGGCCCCACTGCAGTGATGGAGAGGCCGGACCAGAGCAGGGTGACAGATCCATTGTGGCAAGAATGCCCATGTTGGATACTTGCTGGGACTGCTGGGAGATACAGAGAAGAAACCTTAAACTACAAGTTCAGGCCCTAAAAGAATGCAGAACGGAGACAGAAGCACAAAGACTATAACACATCAATATTTTCCAGTTCCACAAATATTTATTAAGCACTAAGTGCCCGGTATTGTTTCAGGAGCTAGGGGTTTATCAATGAAATAAAGCAGCAAAAATCCTTGCCTTTAAAGAGGTTACTCAGGACAGAAGATAATTAAGTAAAATATAATATTTGGCATAATAATTATTGGTAAATGCTAGAGCTATAGCAGGAAAGTGATAGAAAATGTGTAAGTGTGTATTGTACTTTTAGATTGAAAACAGAGGGAAGTCTTCGTTAGGAATGTGTCATTTAGTCGAATTGTAAAATGGAAGAAGTGAAACACACATGGGATGTGGGTGGGAATGCTTCGCAGCAAGCGCAGAGGCTCAGAGGCCGGAGAGTTCCAGGTGTGTTCAAACAACGGCAAGTAGGCCATTTCCATGGCTAAAGCGGAGAAAAGAGAGGCAGAGTGGCAGAGAACGAGATCGGAGAAGTTGGGACAGGAAACAAATAACATGGATCCACAGAGACTTCTGTAGGAACTTTAGTTTTACTCTGAGTGATATAGAAGACTAATGAAGGCCTTGAGGTAACAAAAGTTGGCCTACATTTTAATAGGATAATTCAGGATGCTGCGCTGAAAATAAAACACCAAAGAAGAAAGCAGATAGACTATTAAGGGGCTGTGCAATAATCCAGGTGAGATACAGCGGCTTGGACCGAAGTGAGGCAGAAGTGATGTGTGGCAGACAGATTCTGTTTATACGAGCAGTGTGAACGCAGTCAAAGGTTTTACTTCTGGGTTGGGTACAGGGCATGAGATGAAGAAAGGAGTTGAGGATTCCTACATATTTAGTATTTAGCTTGAGCATTGGAAAGAATACAACTGCTCTGTGCTGTGGTGAGAAGTGTGGGCAAGGCAGCGTCTTCTCATTGCTCCCCTGCTCATTACTGGGACAAACACCTGACACCCACAGTTTGAAGGAGGAGGGGTTTAATTTGCTTCACATGTTCGGTTCATGGTCAACTGACTCCAAGGCAGAAATGGCATGGGGAAAGGGTCTATCAGATGAAAACTGCTCGTGTCGTGGTGGGCAGGAAACAGAGCTAAGGGAGGACCTGGGAAGGGAGATACTTCGGTCACAGTTCCATTGACCTGATGCTCACCAGGCCCATTTCCTAAGAGCAAGTCTGTTATGAACTCATCGGTGGACTTATCTACTGATGGGTATAGCACCCCCATGATACAGTTGCCTTCCAAGTACATGTGGCTTTCTCTAGTAGTCCTATGGATCAGAATCTTGGGGAAGTAACATTCAAGTTGCTAGCAGGATCTAGCTAACTGAGAAGTCTTAAAATTTTTGTTTGGCTAAAATCTTTATTATGGAGAGATGGCAAATATAATCTAGGTCAGCTCCATCTAATATAGCAGACTCTGGACCCACTTAAGTGCCTGTTAGCATCTAAATTAAATGAATTAAAAAAAAATTTAGAAGTGTTTCTAAATGGGGAGGGGAGGAGGGGGTGAAGGGAGGGCAGGGACAAGGGGAAATAATGAGAACCAAGACCTGTCATGTAAAGGTACAAGACCCCAATAATGAATGTAACTATACTGTATACCTAAAATGTACCAATAAACTCAATGAGGAAAAAAATAAAAATAAAAATTTAGTTTCTTGGTCATGCTAGCCACATTTCAAATGATCAGTAGCCACATGAAGTCAGTGCCTATTGTATATGGATATTCACATGGAGATACACACACACACACGCTCATACCAGAATGTCCCCTGGTTGGAACTGATTGGGATTGGGAAGATGGCCAAGATTCTTCTATTTTCAAGAGGGAAACGACCCACAGCAGTGGGAATTAGAGCACGTGGTACAGATCCTGCAGTTGAAAGCACTTCCTGTTTCCCGGGGGCTGCTGAGATTGAGCCGCGCGCGTAACTGAGTAAGTCCTCATGGTTTTTAAAGTTTGTTTTCTCTGTATCTCTGAAAAGTTAGGAAATGGTAACTTCTATTTTGTTCTGTTTTTGTTTTGAGGTGTGGTACTGCATGGATTTTTAGGACTTTATATCTACTTTAGAACAGAGATTTTCAAATTGGTTTGCAACCTATTAGGTTATGAATTAAATGCAGTGGGATATGTTGGCATTAAAAATGGAAGACATTGAAGAAAATGTCAGTGTGGTTCAGCTGTTGTGAGAATAAATATTCTGTAAAATTTTCTTTCAGATACATGTTTGGATACACTGGTTCACCATATAAATTTTATATTTTACTCTGAATCATGTTTAAAATATTTTTGTAAGCCATCTCTAAAGTTAAACTGTGCAAATGAACTCTTAGGCCCTGAAGCAAATGGTAAGCAGCATGTGAAAGCTTAGAAGCTTGTTTAGCTGTTTACACCACAGGCCACTCATCCAGTCTTACGTTGAAGGTGCTCCTAGAAGCAAAAGGGGACAGGACATTTTGCTTCCCAGTGAGGAGAACTTCAAGGCAATCATGAATAATTACTGCTTTCTAATGTTCTCTAATACTAATAGCAAGTGCATTTGTGAAGAAGGCATTTTGTAAATGTGAAATAGGTAAGTGGTGTGCAGTTACATTTGGATATTGTATTTCCCTTTTGTTTGAAGCAGTTTTAGCATAAGAGTCATTCCGTTTCCATTGATTCTACTAAGTGAAGTGGTTTGTATATGTAATTTCATTTTATTGATCAGTACACTCTCCTTATGGATAATTAGGCCTTATGTAAAAGCAGCAGTGAGAATTAAGTTTTCTGATATAAAAAGACCTATTTTTCCCAGCTGGTTCTTAAAAGTGTATCTGTGTACTTTGCAAACCTATAAACAGGAGAACTATTCTTCCTTGTATTTTCTAACTGTTGGGCTTTCAGCCTACAGCTGGCCTTTTGCTTTGTTGGAGAAGGGAATTGCTAAAGCCTAACAAGTGGTTTATTTTCTCCTGCTGACTCCAATCCTACACTGGCAGGAGGAAAAGGGCCCAGAGAAAGAAGGAGCAGCTGAGCTTTGTATTTGGAGGTGCCAGTTTGTAGCTGTATGGTCTTCGATCCCAGAGAACTCTTAGGAAAATGTAATACTTATCACACAAAAGTTCTGCTCCTTTACTTCTGTTGTTTATTAGAGTATAAACTCCATGATGGTAGGAATTGGTTCACCACCATCTCTCTGCACCTGGGACTGTATTTGGGACATAAAAAGTAAACAATGCAATTGTTTAGTTTAGTGATTCCTAAGGTTCATCCCCAAATCAGCAATATCAGGCTTCGAGCGACAAATCCTAGAGGCTGCCTCTGATCTATGGAATTGAGAACTTCTGGTGGTCAGCTTGTTTCAACAAGCCCCCAGGTGATTCTCACCGGCATTAAGGTTTAAATCCACAGGTTTAAGTACTCCTTAAATTAGGGTGTTCTGGAAGAGTTTTGCATTTCTTCCCACTTGTGGGTTTTCTTATTTAGCTTTGTGACTAAAACTTCTTAGAGTGGATAAGAAAAGATGAGAATACATCTTCTTTTATATATAAACCAGTGAGCTACTCCCTTGAAACTCTCCTCTGGTATTTTCTGAAGACTTGATTTATATGGTATGGCTCTCCTGTTATACCTATGAAGAAAAGAATCCTAAAGGTGAGAGATGTAAACGATAGTTTATGCTTAATGTGGAGTAGTAAGGTCACTAAAGCCAGTTCTAGAATATATACCCAAATATGGAATGTTTTTGTTGGAACTAGTAATTCTGCTTGCAAAACTCTACCCCAAGAAAGTGGTCAGAGATGCTATTATTGCTGTCCCAGCATTTGTCTTAAAATCTGTTATAATCTAAATGTCCAAGTGTAATGGAGTAAGTAAACAAAATTATGAAATAGCCCTTCTTCGGATTATCTGTGGCCAATAAAATATTCTTGAGCAATCTGAAATGACAGGGGATGCTTAACATCCAAAGCTCGAGGAGAAAAGCAGTTTATAAAATATCACATTTGTATATGTAAATAAAATGGTACGGAAAAGAGAAAGAACATAATTGCTTTCCTGGAATGGTAGGAAAGAGTGTGGATTTCTTTAACTTTGCATTTTTTCAATTTGTTTACAATGAACAGATTTAAAAAACTGGAACATAAAATTTATATTTGTTACAAAATACTAAAATATTGGAAAAAAACATAACAATGGTCCTGTGCTGAGACAACAATTAGGTTTATATTTCCTTCTACTTTTACCTCATGTGTACACATTTTTGTATGATTGGGTCAATCACATTTTAGCACCTTATAGGTTGTTAAACAGTGAGACCTAAAACTTTATGTCCTTTGCAATGTTTTCTTTCTCAAACTGACGTTCTAGAATTGCAGATTTCTTGGTGTAATTAAAACAGCTGTGAAATATTTAGTGGCCTGAAATTTAGTTTAAAAAGGACACATTCTCAGAACACAGCCACTTTAGGGTGCTTCAGGGGATATCAGGAAAGGAAGGGAGCAGAGAGTAACCAGCAGAGGTCAGAAGCTGATGATAATGTGGGGAAGACAGGACAGCACTAGAGAGATGCGCAAAAGTCTAGGGTCCTGAGGCCTCAGGCTCTTCTCCACGAGGGTGAAATTTGGGGCTCAAACCACAAGGAATGAGCACCAGTGTCATCCAAAAGTCAGGCAATTCACCTCCTCTGCTTTTAGGAAATTTCCTCTGTCATTTGTATGGTTTCTTTTTCTCTCCTCTGAGTGAAAAATAACCCAAGAGTTGGGAGAAAATGGTACTCAACCCGATGGTAGGTAGGACTAGTAGAAGCATATTCAGAACATTTCAAACCAACTTTGGTAAATAGGAGGGTAGAAATCACAGGCAGCTAGTTACTGAGACCTTGGCCTTGGAGAGCACACACATTTTTGGCTCCCGCACAACTCCACAGTCCTAATACTTTTTGCAGCTTATCTACAGTTTTAGTATAAAAATACAGAGTAAAATCTTTGATCCACTTGGAATTTCCCTCATGTAGGGAGTGAGATAGCTTTTTCCTGTTGGATTGGTGGGTGGTTATCCTAACGTTATTCACTGACCTAAAATTTCAGACTTGTTATTTACAAAGTTCTCTTAGTTTGTGATATGATGTTCTATTATTTGATATAGAGAGTCCTTTCACAATACTCTTTTGCTTTTCCTTTTTAAATGGCAGTTTTGATTATTTAAGTGTCAATGTGTCCGACTTATGAGGAAACTAAATCTTTACCATTTTAGTCTTTTTATCCAGCAATAAAATGTCTATCTTTTTCCATGGTCCTCTGTACTTTCCTTTAGTGTTTGAAAGTTTTCTTCATCCAGAGTGTCTCTTGCAGATTTTATATCCGTGTATTTTATCATTTTGTGGACATTTTCTTATAGTGTATAATTGCTCATTGTCTTTATAAAATCCTATTGATATTGATCTAATTATATAACCAGATACATTACTGAATTCTATTACTATTTTTTAAAATTTTAACCCAGTTTCCTTGGGACTTGTGAATGTGAAGTCATATTCTGCAATGCCTAGTTACACTTTCTATTTCAGTTTTTATATCTCTCTATTTCTTTTGCTTGGCTAATTTAGTACTTCCGAACAAGTGTTAAATATTATTGATGATAACAGTGGTAAATAATGTGGAACAATGTGTGGTACTAGTTGTATTCCAGAAAGTCTGCCAACTGTTTTACATATATTACCTTACCATTCAGAACAGCTGAAGTTTGTCCTGAGATACATTAATTTTAACATGCAGTAGAGTTTCCATATATTTATATCAAAATTAAAATTCTTCATTCTTTTCATATTTTATAGTCAAATATCATTTTATCATGCATACAGCTGATTATATGAGATGACTCTTTTGCTTTGAGTAAATTGCATTAGTAAATATCTCTTGTTTTTCTCATTAAGTTTATTGGTACATTCTAGGTATACAGCACAGTTACATTCATCATTGGGATCTTGTACCTCTACGTGACAGGTCTTGGTTCTCATTTTTCCCCTTACCCCCGCCTCCCTTCACCCCCTCCTCCCTTCCCAATTTATAAAAACTTTGTTTCCATTTTTCCATTTTCTCATAGTTTTCCTTTCCCCTACCCTTCCCACTTCCTCCACCTCTTGCCCTTTTCTTCCTACCTTAACATCAGATCACCCTGGCATGAGTGATGCAGAATTCTTTTAGAGTGATTCTGGCTTTGATTTACCTACATTTTAAAAACAGAATATTTTGTATTAATATTCATGAGGCAGCGTAGACTGTAGTTTTTCTTGCTACATTTATCAGACTTTTATAGCAGTTATGCAGAATTTGAAAAAAACAGATCATTTCATGTTCTATCTGTGCATATTGGAAAATTTTAAACAATTGAGTTTGTTCCTTGACACTTTTAGAAAGCTTATGTGTGACATCATCTGCACATGTGCTTTTTGGTGAGGAAGTTTTCTGGTAACATTCTGCTTTTTCCTGTGGCTTTAATTTCTCAGATCTATTTTAGTAATGTACATTTTTTTCTTTTCTCTTTGGATTTTATAAGTATTTACATAAACTTTGACAGAATTCTACAGATTTTTTTCCTCTACCTCATGTGTGAGAAGACACACTTTCCTTCTCCTTCTCACCTTGTTCCTCCACCAATTTTCTAAGTTGGGTTGGCTGGTGGTTGGTTCTATTGCCCTCACCCTGTCCTAAACTAATTTAACCTTCAGATTTAATCTCTAAATTCAGTCTGTTTAAAGGATGTTACCATACTGATTGTTGTTCACACATTTTTTATGTTTTTACCAAAATACTGACTTTTCAAAAAACATCAACTTTGTTCCTGTCAAAGCTTTAGGATTTCTAAAATGGCTTCGCTTTCTAGATGTGAGAGCTAATAGGAATGTGCGGCAGAGCCTGGCTGTATTGCAGTGGAGAGTTTGGAAGCCAAGAGTACGCTCAGCAGGGTAAGGGGTTCCTGTATCCAGGTGCTTTAGGCTTTTGTGGTGGGCCCACCTTGCTAAATAGACACACAGGAAGCACTCTTGATCTTGAGAAATTTTTACCCTTATTTCCCACTTTACCTTTCTTCTTCATCCTCCACTTAGGCTTGGGCTAGTGACAATAAATGCCAGTATAAGCTACAGAAGGCACAAACAGGCAGACACACTGGCCAGAGAAAATGTTGGCTTTGTGGCTTGGCTGATTTGGAGTGCCGGGAACCTTTCCTCCAGGTGTGAGGATTACTCTAGTCCAGTCATCATACATAGCCATCCATTTTCTCATAAACAAAACAAACAAGCAAACAAAAACCCCCACTAATACTCTTGGATGTTATTGGAAGTGGAGGGAGGACAACTATTTCCCTTTTGGTCTCTAGTATATATTCACTGACTCCTGAGTAAATGTTTTAAGTAAATTGACATCAGACAGTGAGCCATAGATGCTGAGGCCCCAAGCTCAGTCAGGATCAGTGTGTTTTATTGGGACACAGGCACCTGTATAAGGGCCTAAGATATTTCAGGAAGAAAATACTTGACTCTAGTGGAGCTGTTCACAACATGTAGTCTTCCCAGATGGGTGAGTACAGGTTGATGAGTTGAACATGAGGAAAAAAATAATGGAACCTCTACTTGTGTCTTTTCTTGAAATATTTCCAAAAATGTAAATTTTAAAATGCATGTAATATCATAGAAGTTTATAGGAAAATATTATAGATCACTTCTGTAGATAATCATCTTCTAGGTTACCATTTAGGAAGGAAGATCCTGAAAAAAGCATGGTGAACAAGATAACAATGTACTTTTATGGAATTTATATCCTGGTAGGGAAGGCAGATCACAATCCCATAAATAAAAAAAAGGAACAGTGTATGTGGATTGCAGAAGGCAGAGAACAAGAATGAGGGCAGCACTGAGTAACTCCAGCAGCAGCTACAGTAGACAAAGTTTTGTAAACCACGGTGAAGAATCCCAGAACCAAGAGTCTTCTGGACATCTTTATGCTTTCTGGCCTTATTCATTTATGTCCACTGCTTGTCCCATGATAGGAAAACAATATTTGAATTATATGAATGAATGAACGATAGAATAAAGGATTTGCATGGAGTTTCTTGGGAGCAAGGCATGTCTTCTCAGGTCTTCATCCCAGCCCATTTCAAGACTACTAACTTACAAGCCTTCTCTTTCTATATTCCCATTTTCTACTGGGGCACTAGGAAAGGATAACACATACACAATAAAACCAAACTGGAAAATAGTCATCAAGATGTCACCAGTGGCGTGGTGTAAATCAAAAATATTTCTAAATGTCTTCTGTACACTTTTGTTATCAGTAGCTATAATTTTTTATATACCGTGAGCTATAATATACTACATGTTTTTGGAATCAGTGGCATTTATGCACACATAAGTAATCATAAACTTCAAGTTCCAAGTAATAAATACTTTTCCCCTTAAATCATTAGATTTACTATTTTGGAAGCAAATGCAACTTAAGAATTTGAGTTTTAAGAATATACCTTTTAGGTGGCTTTTTTGGTGTGTGTTTGTGATGGTGGGAATCAAATCAGGATTTCAGGCATGGTGGGGCAGTGTCATACCCTGGACCTACTCCCTCATTCCTTTAGGTGGCTATTTTTAAAAGACTTCACAGAAAATCCTATTTTATTTGAAGGTTCTGAATTTAAATCACAAGTCATAAGTATCACTGATATTAAATGTTGGGAAGGCTTATTATTAAAGGCTGTGTGGGATAATCAAGGTTAGTTTTAAAAGAGGAACATTTTACCAAATTGCAAATCATTAAATAGAGGATGAAAAAAAATAAATAGAGATGAATATGTGAGGAAAAGGCAAAAAGCGGAACGCAGTGGTTTCCAAGCACATCTGCATGCCATCATCTTGGGGAGCAACTGGCAACGGAAAGGCAGTTACTGGGTCCCTTGCTCCCTGAGTGCTTCTGAGGACTTGAGAAGCACATGAATAAAATGTGGTTAAGGTGACACTGGGAAGCTGGCAGCTCCACATCCTTTAAGGCCCTGATGTTCCCCCAGTTGCTGCCTGCAGAGGTCTGCCTTTATCTTGACCTTTCCAGGAGAGGAGAGCTGCAGAAGGGATGGACAAATTCCCCACCTGGACTCCAGCCACCCTTCTCAGTCCCAGTGACCTGGCTGCTTCTAGTCCTGCACTCCTGCATCGTACTCCCCTCACTCCCGCCTTTAGTCCTCTTTAGCCTGCTCCTCCTCTTCCCTCCACAGTCAGGTGTTTCTTAGAGCTGGTCACCCTGGCTAGTTTGCCTTTTATCTGCTTCTCTTGCCTCTTCTACCACTCATACCTTTCATTATCAGTAATGTATTCATCCACCAGAACCCTGAAACAAGAGCACCACATTGGAATTGTTCTAAAGTTAACAGCGATTATTTAATTCCTAAATGTAGAAGTTGGTATTAGTCTCTCTCTAACATGTGGTAAGCACTTCCTATCTGCCAGTAAGTTCTCCGTGAAGACTCATGTCTGTCAGCTGACCACTTCCCACCCTATTTTTCTCTGATCATCCTACTCTATTTCACTCCTCCTACCTCAACCCTTCTCCTTCCCCACTGGCACCACGTATTGAAGCGCTCCCACTTGTGATTTAGAGCTGTCTTTCCTCCATGGCCTTGCTCTCCCTGAGTAATGTGGCAAATCCTCAGTGTTCCAAGCTGCGTGGACTTGCTGGGACTGCTAAAGCTCTCTTTTCCTGGAACTTCAGCTTCACCTACTACTGAAGCTTTTGTCTTGGCTCTTCTGTAGGCTTTGCAAGCTCTGAATATTTAGACAAGACCTCATTATTTTCCAATCAGTGCTATTTCTTATGTTTTCCCATCTTGCCAAACAATGCTTTCATTTGTTAGTCTTTCAACCTAGAAACAAGTATAAATTCCAAGATTCCTCTTTCTTCTTGATGCTCATCTTGAGTTGATCACCGAATCCTAGTGATGTCTGCCTTAAGTCACTCTCAAATACTTCCTTTTTTTCCTTATCCACAATCACTGCCTTATTTCAGATTCTTATAATTTCATGTATAGTTATTCGAATAGCTCTGGTTTTTCTTGCTTCCAGACTTCACCTCTGATTGAGCCAGACTGTGGTCATTCTAATTCCTTTGGACAGGGATCTTTATAGATTTTTCCTCCCTACTTCTTCTTTTTAACTTTCAAAGAATCACTGCCTCCTTGACCCATAAATATATCCCAGAAGCAGCCACACTAAGTTATTCTGTTCTATGAACACTGCTTCAAGTTTCAGAGCATCGTACATTTGTAGTTACAAATTGACCTTTTGCTTGGAATATCACTTCCTCCACTTTGCAAGATCAGACTTATCTATCATTCCTTTCAGGCCTCATGTGTGAGATGCTTCAGATCTTTCCATGCAGGGGTAACAATGCCTTTCTTGGTTTATGCATAGTGTCTTCACCGATCACTCAAAAGTCAGCTCTTATTAATACATTTAATAATGAACAGGCTCTTTGTAGGCTCAGATTCACTTTTTTGCTTCATTATTTGGGCTGGTCCTGGCATGAATTGGGTGTTCTGGAATGTTGCCTAATTGAATAAGCGACCTTCCAGTCAGAATGATACCTAGTGAAAATTTCAGGCTGAGTGATGGAGATGATAGTCAAAACAAGAAACTGTCATATATGGGGTTATGTGTCTGCCTCTCCCCCAGAAAATAAAAGAGCCAAATATGTCCATCTGCTGCCCAAAGATGAGTTTAAACACTCCCCACACTGCTGTAGCTACTCAAAATCAGCTTACTCATTTATTACGGCATTCTTCTTGCTCCAAATCTCCCATACTTGGATTGGAACTTGTGGCACCTCATTCCTAACCACAATCCTGTGTTACTCCTGGGACTTAGAATTTGCTCTTCATACCACTTCATTTGAATCTGTGTATTTCCCAAGGGGCTTTGCAGCCTTGTTTATTGCCATATCTCCCTGGAATTCCTTTTTCTCCGGCAGGAACTCTTTCCTTCTCAAGCGTGAGGAATCCACCTGCTCACTGAGGAACTAATTCCCTGGTAGAGCCCAGTTTGGTAACTACTGTGAGGGGGAAATGGGCATAGGCTAATCGTTAAAACAACTGCTTTTCATCTCAAACTTCCATTTTATATCACCATTAGCCATAGGTACACACAAAACAAAATAGGAATAATGATTTTAAGACCTTGAAGGAGTAATTTGGGATATGGCAAAGCAAATTTTTCTGCAGAAAGGTGGATGGTGACATATCATCTAAAGTTGGCATGTTCCAAAAGGTTCTGAGATGATTGATTCTGAGATAATTTGATTACCCAGGCAGCATCGGCCAGTGTTTGTCCTGTTGAGAACTCTTTAGGGAGCATTCTGAGAATGGAACTAGAAACAAAATCAAGACCTGTTGTTCTGTGATGAGTCCAAAGAGGCACTTAGGCTTCCCTGGTATTTAATAGCATCCAAGTAATGTTAATAGGCCATAATTATCAACTTCTCAACAAGAAGGCTCCAAAGCCCTTATGGAAGAGCAATGGGATGATTGTACTTTGCACAGCAAGTGTCACGTGAGAGCAAAGGAGGCCAAATGACTGCAGAAAGCTCTGTGTAAAGAGTTAGTCTCTGAGTTGGTTTTATTATATCTTGCTTCCTAGGCACCAATGCCTTTCCTCTTTTTCTTTGCACCTTGATTTTGCCACTAATTATAAAGGAAAATCATTTAGGGAGAGAGATACCCTAATGTTGATTAAGCAGTTGTCATCCAATGATACCACTTGGATTAATTCATTTACAGCACAAACATTGCATAGAGCAGGCAACATTACCTCCATTCCACAAGCAAATAAACTGAGGCCCAAAAAGAACTAGAGACATGTGTAAGTCATGCAGTCATCAAGTGACAGAGACCAGCACGGACTGTAGAACTCAAGTTTAGACTCTAAACTTGTTGCTCTTCTTTTGGTTCACCTTGAATCCTTGATGCTATCACTTTCCAGAGATGCCTGGTCCCAGAGGTGAAGTGAACAAATATAAACTCTTCAGGAGGAGGTGTCATTGTGACAGGGAAATGGCATATGATGGTAATCCAGGCCTTTGACAGTCTGGAAAAGAGCAAAAAGTAGCATTCAGTGGATAGCAGACAAGATGGACTGGAGCACTGCAGAAATGATCCTAGAGTCGTGGTCTGACCCTGAGGCTGGTATCAAGGAGCTCCACGTGAGCCTGGGCTATAGATGAAGGTGGTCATGGAGAAGGGGGAAGAAATCCAGACCAGAAGAAAAGCAAAGAGATGAAATGGAATAGTGGTAAAAGGACGGGATATTAGGCTAAGTGGTAGAGAAATGAGAGGAAGCCAGGCCTGAAATCGGAAATACAGACTTCTCCGCAGAAGAAACTGGCATGTGTCCCTGCCATGAGCTTCCATCAATAGAAATGGTTCATCCTAGCTTGCAGGAGAGAGCCACACTGTCAATGTGGGAGGGAAGGAAGGAAAATTTAGAAGAGATTTGTACATATTTTGTTATAAAATTTCTTTCTTTGGCTTCTAAAGTCAATCTTGCAAAAACGTTTTGAAATAGAATTATAGTTCCAAAAGAATTTCTTTCTCTACCAGAACTTTTCAATATTATTCACTTCAGGAGCTCTAATTTCCTATGGTGTCAAGATCCTGTGGTTTTACAACTAAAGATTGGTGTTGGATGTGTGGAGGCTTATCTAGGTCATGTTTCACAATTAATATATTCTACCCTCAGGATATTAGTAGCTGCTTTTCACTTATAATCAGATTTTTTATTGCTGTTAATGACCTTTTAACCTATTTTCATATAAAGTAAGACTTCTCCTCTGGGAATGGCAATTCCTTAATAGACTTAGGCATTGAAACTCTTTAGAGAGAAAAATAGTTTTTGTAAGGGCTTAGGCTTTACACAAAATTTCTTTTGTATTTAGAAAAATATATAATTTGGCCCCCTTTCAAGTAATAACTCCAAATAGAACTGTACTTTTAAAAAATTTGCTGGTTAAAATAATTAGAAAGCTTGCTGAAATATAAAAAATGTAATGGAAATACACACAGGAATGAAAATGAGCCCCAGATTTAGAGATGACAGTTCCTTCTAATGCCATCAGCCCAAGCCACTCTTTACAAGCCTCGGTGTTGTATGTCTTTAATGGAAGGCAGCTGCCTTGAGAGGCATTGTTTACAATGGATCTCTGTCATTGCTCTGCGTGTGAGCTATAAATAATGTCAGCATATTCTACTATCCAACAGCCTAAATGCTAATGCTACCCATCTATACCAGATGAGGTTATATTCTTCTTCTTCAAACACATTCATTATCATCTCATGCTGTCCCGACCCGGAGGGTAATGATGACCCTTTGTCACACCATTCATCATGGCCTGAGATCATTTGCAGCTGAGGCTTTTGGCCCCAGGGTCCTCTCTGTTCTCACCATATCATAACTGATCTCTTTCTTCCAAATTTTCATCATTTTAAGTTGTGGGAAGGAAAGCCAGGCAAGATGCACCTATGTTGTTTTTTTTTTTTCAGCTTTAATTGAGTTTATTGGTACATTTTAGGGATACAGTACAGTTACATTCATTGTTGTGATTTTGTACCTCTACATGACAAGTCTTGATTCTCATTTTTTCCCCTTACCTCTGCCCTCCCTTCACCCCCTGCTCCCCTCCCCATCTACAAACACTTTATCTTCATCTTTTCATTCTCTCATATTTTTTTCTTTTCCCTTTTTACTCTTCCCCTACCCATCCTACCTTCCCTACACATTTAGCTCCTTTTCT
This sequence comes from Fukomys damarensis, assembly GCF_012274545.1. NCBI lineage: Eukaryota > Metazoa > Chordata > Mammalia > Rodentia > Bathyergidae > Fukomys > Fukomys damarensis. The sequence goes on along the minus strand of NW_022900921.1, from coordinate 33,155,994 downwards.
CTACACTCTACATGACAAGTCTTGATTCTCATTTTTTCCCCTTACCTCTGCCCTCCCTTCACCCCCTGCTCCCCTCCCCATCTACAAACACTTTATCTTCATCTTTTCATTCTCTCATATTTTTTTCTTTTCCCTTTTTACTCTTCCCCTACCCATCCTACCTTCCCTACACATTTAGCTCCTTTGTTCCCATTTCTAAATGTCAGTAATCTTATTAGAATTTTATGTATTGTTGCAGATTATTCACACCAGGGAAACTATTCGGTATTAGGTGCACCTATGTTAACACCAAACATAATCATGTGAAGGACTTAGCTGTTTATCCAGGTAAGGAACAAATCACTGTTGGAAAGTCTAGGATCTTAAAAGTGAGTTGACAGGGAAACTGTGAGATGAAGTTTTAAAAAAAATTTTTTTTTGGAAAGCTAGCGTGAAAGGAGATGAGTCATTCAGGGACATTACCTATAGTCTGTTTTCCCCAAGGAAATTCAAGAGGGTCAGAGCACCCAGTGCGGCGAGAGGTGTTTCTCCTTTTTCTCCATGTTGTGGAATTCTCAAGTTATGAATTGAATGTGTAACACAAAACGAAAAACTCCATAGCAACAGTAAGAAACAGAATAACTGGCAGTGAAAGGGAATCTGCTGAATATTCGAAAGAATGAAGCAGGTAGGCTTAAATGATAGGTAAAATAAATTCAGAACAGGTGCAGGTGAAGCTAGCTGATGCATGTGTAAACAGATTTGGAGGCTTCTTTAAAATTTATTTTGAATGTCAGATATAGGAGCGGTTCCTAAGAATGTCTTCACTGGACTGGTATTTGGATCATCATGTGGTCCAGCCTTCTCCCTTGGCTGGTGGAAAAAGTAAAAGGCTCTTGCACCAGAAGATTAACCACTAATAAACCTCACACCTTCCCCTAGCAACTGAAGAAAGGCTGTCCTCAGACAGGGTAACAGTAAATCATGCAGAAAAACAATCTGGAAAGCTAGGTCACCAGATATTTGAAGAACAAACATTACCAATTCCACAGAAAATCTAATATCTGAAGTAACAGTGGACGTAAAAGAAGTATATTTGCTCTCTCACACTAGATATAATAGGATATTATTTTTACAGAATGAGAATAGTGCATAAGTGTTAAAAATTTCAGAGTCCTTGGGAGCAGAAAGATAATTCTAATTAAAAGTGAAAACAAAAAGCAAAAAAAAAAATTGTGCCCCAATAGAACTCAAAAATGTTGAACAGAATTGCCCCAGAATCAGCGCTCACGCACGCACACACACACACACACACACACACACATTCACACACACACACACACAAACAAAAACAAAAAAACATAAAAACAAAAAGAACAGAAGAAAAGTGAAACATGAAAATAGAGTTTGAAGCTTTTGGGGCTATCAGTAAGAACTCTGTGAAGAAAATGGGCAAGAACATTCCCCAAAATACTAGAAGATAATTCTCACTAAATAGAAGTACAGAGTTTGTGGTTGAATAAGTATGCCAGGCCCAGCAGAATGGAAAAGATAAAAGGTTCTCTCCTAGGTACACCAAGGAGAATTTTCAGACCATCAAGTAGAAACAGAACTTTCCAAAGATAGAAAGAAAAGAATTAAAGTGATATCAAATTTCTCAAAGCCAATGTTAGATGCAAGAAGACAAAAGTATGAACACATTTTTCTGTGTTCAGCCAAACCATGATCATGTATGAGTCGTCCTTGAATATATCTTTATTTGATGTACCTGAAAATTGTTACCAACTGTAAAACTAAATGGGAAAAATATTAGCATATATTCCAGCAAAATGATAACTATATCTAAAGAAAAACTATGAATTATAAATCAGGGTGAGGAAAAATAAAAGAAAATACTGCAAATTAAAAGAATCATACCATAGCTATATATGCACACCCATGTTTCTAGCGGCACAGTTTGTAATAGCTAAAACTTGTAAACAGCCCAAATGCTCATCAACTGGAGACTGGATAAAGATGTGCTTTTTCTATAAAATGGAGTACTACTCGGCCATAAAGAATGAGAAACCAGAGTTATTTATAGTTAATATAAAGCATATTGAGGACATTCTCCTAAGTGAAATAAATAGGACACCCATGTAAATACTATATAGTTTCTCTGGTGTGAAAAAGTAAAAGTGTAAATGAGGTTCAAATTGTATAATTGGTAATGTGAAATAGGAAGAAAAGGGCTAAAGGAGTAGGGAAAGTGGGAAGGGTAGGGGAAAGGAAAGAAGGGAAAATAAAAAATAGGAGAAAAGGAAAAACATGGAAACAAAGTCTTTGTCAATAAGGAAGGATGGAAGAGTGGGTAAATGGAGGGCCGGGGGATGGGGAGAAATAAGAACCAAGATACATCATGTAAAGGTACAAGATCCCAATGATGAATGTAACTATACTGAATACCTAAAAAGTACTGATAAGCTTAATGAAAAAAAAAAGATACCACAGTTATAGTTAAATCATTGTTTATTATTAGAAAAAAAAGGCCATGGATTTACCATCAAGTGAAATTAGAAAGGAATGCAAGGAAGAGCTAACATTTCTTCAGGAAGATCATATAATATTAAGCACAATGTGGTAGGAAATAAGTACAAATATTTGTGTACAAGTGGGACTCAGAACCATTAGAGTAGAGAAAAAACCAAATTGACCATTTTAACAAAATATGAGGAAGGAAAAGCAAAAAGATATAGTGAATGGAAAAAAATAAGGAAGGTGGCATAATTTTAAAAATCCAGTTGTCCCTGTAAACATGTGCACTTAAATTCCTCAATTCTGGATTTAATTCTAAAACTGGATTAAAGAAATCAAATTTCATGCTATTTCAGGAAATATGTAAAATGAAACAAAGTCAGGACTTTAGGAATCAAGTCATGAAAAAACATACATTGCCTTTCAACAAAGAGCAAGTGTAGAAAAATATCAAGCCAAAAAGAAAAAAAAAAGGAAAATCAAAGCATGAAGCATTACATTAGATATATTGATCAGATAAATACATTAAGATGTCATGATGAGCTTGCATAAATATATAACAAATTCATATTGCATAAAGCAAATCTGATTAAAAAGTAGAAAATGGAAAAATTCATAATAAAGGTAGATATTTTTAAAAAATTCAGAAATCGATAGATCTGATATACAAAATGAATAAGAACACAGTGCTATCCACAAATTTGATCTAATGGCTATTTATTCAAATTTGTAAGCAATAGAGTACAGAATCTTTATAGGCACACATGGCATATTTATAGAAAAACTGCCATAAAAAAATCTAAAATAAGCTGTGAATTAGAATGAAATAATTCTGATAGAAATAGTTTGAAGGGTATTTATTAGATAACTAGGAAAATTTAGTTTAGAGAATAATCTTTAAAAGAGAAAATAAATCCATAAAAACAAAAGCATAAATTATTCAAAAATGAAGTACACACTTTACAGCTAAACAATAAGATTTTTTTTTTATTGAGTTTATTGGTACATTTAGGAATACAGTACAGTTACATTCATTGTTGGGATCATGTACCTTTACATGGCAAGTCTTGATTCTCATTTTTTTCCCCTTACCTCTGCCCTCCCTTCACTCCCTCCTCCCCTCCCCATCTACAAACACTTTATTTTCATCTTTTCATTCTCTCACATTTTTTTCTTTTCCCTTTTTGTTCTTCCCCTATGTATCACACCTTCCCTACACCTTTAGCTCCTTTCCTCCCATTTCTAAATGTCAGTAATCTTATTAGAATCTTATGCATTGTTGCAGAATATTCACACCAGGGAAACTATTTGGTATTTACACATATGTGACTTATTTATTTCACTTAGGAGTATATCTTCAATATGTATCCATTTTCCTATGAATGAATCTATTCTCTCGCTCTTTATGGCTGAGTAAGATTTTTTTTATTTAAGTGGAAAATAGAAAAAAAATTCTAGACGAACCCAATCAGAATATGATAGAACCTTTCAAAAATGATAAAATGCATGGGCCAGGGATTTAGCTCAGCGGTTCGGTGGCCTGCTGCGCAAGGACCCGAGTTCGATCCCCGGCACCAAAAAAAAAAAAAAAAAAAAAAAAAAAAAAAAAAAAAGATAAAATGCATAGAATTACAGATTTTAAGATTTTAAATGAATATAACATTTTACTAATAAACTAGGGAATGGAGAAGAAATAGGTAAATTTGTTTAAAAATACTAAAATACCTGAAGACTAAGCATGAAAAGGAAAATATGGTAGGGAAGCTAATAGTAAATTATAACCACAAAGAGTTAATGAAAGGGGAAGGGAAAGGGAAATGTACTCTTCTTTCTGTGTATTTGCTAAAATTGAAAAAAAGCAAATATGGATGGACCCTTTTTAAAACTATCTACAGAAAACTCTTGAGTTGCCTACAGAAATTTGACAGTGACATTATTTTCTACTTATTTATTCCAAGAGAGATGATTTCCCAACACAAACAGCTCAATCATAAGCCAATCAGACAGGAGTATTTTCCTTTCCTTAGTATTATTTGATCTTTGATGGGAAGAAACAAAGATTAAGGTAGCTGTCATAATATGAAAACAATATCCGATTATCTTGATTCATGTAAGAAATGGAAATGAAGTGTTTCTAATTTATTTTTTCACATATACCATAGAATGGAGAACATATAACATTTGATGAGTGTATTAATTTGTTGCGGTGTTCAGTGGATGAAATCAGTGCTGGAAGGCTGAGGCACGCTGGCAGTCTAAGGTGGTGCTGCGAGCTTAAATGATGAAGTCTCAGGTAGAAGTCACATTAAGTTTGGCACACATCGTTACACAGGGTCTGATATGAACAGATATTCAACTTTTCATACTGAGAAGGTGGTTCTGGATATTCTATTGTAACAAACATGGTGAAATAGCATCATTTGCCATGAAAGTAAAAGAAACCATCCATCTTGAATGTGGCTCTTGATATCTGTGAAGTTTGTTGACAATTTTAGTTTTTTGTCTGTGGTGAAAGCCCAGAATGATTCCAAGGATTCTCAGAAGTTTTTGTATTTATTGCTGATATAGTACTTTAGCTAGGTAGCTCCTTGAATATCCAATTCTCTCTCTCTCTCTCTTTTTTCTTTTTTACTTTTGTTTTTTTGGTACCGGGGCTCAAACTCAGGTCCTTGTGCTTGGGAGGCAGGTGGCAGAACCACTGAGGTAAATCCCTGGCCGTGAATATCCAATTCTCATTTCTCTTTCAACATCTCAAATATGGAGATGGTTCACTCAGAGTCAGTAAATTTGACTTTCCCAACTTGTAAGAAAATGATAAAACAACAACAACAACAAAACAAGAACAAAATTATACCAACTCCATTCTCTCATTCTCGTGCTGAAGTGAGTAGATTTTCCAGACTCCAAATGTATGGTGAGTGGAAAACTGAACACTAAATCCCAGAATGCTGTGCCATGTCACCTGTGAGCTTTGGGGTCTGAGATAGTGGCTTAGAAATAATCTACAGCAAAAGAGATACAATGACTATGAAAATATGGGGAAAGTGTCGTGGTCACCCAGAGCACAGCTTGTGTAGAAGAGATGTACTGTTTGCATAGAACATGAGTGAACCATCTCAGAAAGGTCACACCGCGGGCAAGAAGAGAATAAGCAATGGCAACTCATATTTTGTGAAGTTTTGTGAGGGGAAAAAGAAGAAAGATGGAACATTTAAGAGAATGAAGATAACGAAGGTCCCACAGATTCTCCCATCTTCCACTTAGAAAAATAAAAACAAATCTGGTAAGGAAATTATTCCTAGATACAGTGTTTTTCAGGAATGAAAAAGGACATTCTAAAACTGGAAAAAGTGGATAAAAACAAAACAAACCTCCCACAAATGAAGCAAGTTAGTTAATCTCAAAGGAAAACAGAAAAATTAAAAGCATATCAGAAAAGTAAAGTAACATAAGTTGCTCAAAAGAAAATAATAAAATATATAAAATATAATAGTGAACATTGGAAAAAATAGGAAAATAAGACAGTGAACAAGATGAAGAGGTAAAAGTCAGAGACAGTCACTGGTTTGGAAGACAACCAGAGGAAGAATAGCATTTACATAGCTAGAGTTTCGTAGAAAAGTGGAACAGAAGATCTATGGTGCATTGAAAAACAAAAAAAAACCTAAACATTTTCTTGATGTAAAAGACTTGAATTCATTTTTGAGTTTTTGCAGAATCTGTGCACTGAGTCCCATAACGGTTGTACTAGTTCACATCCTTACCAAGAGTGCAGGAGGGTTCTTTACACCCACATCTTGACAGCATTTGTTGTCTCTGTGTTCTTGATGACAGTCTTTCTGACTGGAGCAAGATAAAAATCTCAGAGTTGTTTGAATTGCATTTCTGTAACGGATAAAGAGAGCGAACTCTTCTTTAGGCGCTTATAAGCCATTTGTACTTGCTTTTTGAGACGCATCTATTCAGTTACTGTGCCCATTTTTTTAATCAATTTGTTTTCTGGGTATTTTTTTTCTAGTCCTTCTATATTCTAGATTTTGACCCTGTGTCAGAAGACTAGCTGGCAAAATTTTTTTCCCCACTATTTTGGTTGTCTCTTTATTAACAGTTTCCTTTGTTGCACAGTTTTTAATTTGACATTTCATTTGTTGATTCTTGGTATTATTTCTTGTACTATTGGAGTTCTATTCATGAAGCCTTTGCCTGTGCCTGTAACTTCAAGTGTTCTACAATTTATCTTTTTGTAATTTCTGTGTTCTTATATCAAAGTCTTTTATCTATTTTAATTTGATTTTAGAATAAGGTGAGAGATGTGGGTCTAGTTTCTTCCTTTTGCACTTGGATAACAAGTACATTTTATTAAAGAGGCTTCAGTGTGTGATTTCAGCCCCTTTGAAAAAATTGATGAAGGGACATGTGATTGTTTCTACATCTTCTATTCTATTGATTCAAGCATGTATTTTTGTGCCAGTACCATATTTGTTCTGTTACTATAACTTTATAGTATAACTTGGAATCAGGAATTTTATTTTGCTCTTTTTTGCTTAAGATGGCTTTAGCTATTCTGAGTCTCTTCTGGTTCCATATACATTTTAAAATAGTTTTTTTTCTAGTCCTATGGAGAATTTTGTTGGTACTTAAATAGGAATTGCTTTAAGTCTATTGAAAATGAACCGTGACAAAGATTTCACCAGCCTGTAACTAAAAGGGGAAGATAAGAACATTGCAAAATGTGTTTCACAAGGCTACACAAACTAAAGGTGATGGTATACTGGGCTTGGAGTTGCACATTGTTATAATTTTTGACATTTCATATAAAATATAGCACTGTAAGTTTTTTTTTAAATCCAGCTTGAATGAACAATGTACATTTTCTATAAAAGTCAACTCAATGAGTGTCTGTTAATACTGAGTTAGCTTTAAAAACATATATCTGTCCCTCACCATGATACTTACTGGATCAAGGAACTGGTCCCACTCTTTATACAGGGTACACCAGCTAGGGAATCTCACCAAAGATAGAACTGCAAAGGTTAACACAATGAATATCCTACATATAGCCAGAAAAAGTAAACCAGGACAGACTAGATGCAGACAAGGTAAGTTATGTCTCAGCCTGCCAAGGAAGGAACCATCTCCCCTCCCCATTAAATTTATTGGTACATTTAAAGCAAACAATGCAGCTACATTTATCATTGGAATATTGCACCTTTACATTATATGTCATGATCCTTATTTTTCCCTATATCCCTACTCTCCCTTCACCCCCTTCACCCTTCCCTATTTAAAGACTTTGTTCCATTTTTTTCCTTTTTTCACATTTTTTATTTTCCCTTATTTCCTTTCCCCTTCCTTCTGACTTTCCCTTTAGCCATTTTCTTCCTATTTCACACTCTCAATTATACCATTTGAATCTTATTTACACTTTTAGGTTTTCACACCAGAGAAACTATTTGGTATTTACTTGTGTATCCTATTTATTTCACTTAAGAGTATAGACTCGATGTTCATGTCTCTAATTTCTCATAATCTATGGCTGAGGAGTACTCCATTTTATAGAAAAATTACATCTTCTTTATCCAGTCTCCTGTTAATAGGCATTTGGGTTGTTTCCAAGTTTTTGCTATTATGAACTCTGAAAACAAGAGATAGAAGAGGATATAAGAAGGTGGAAAGACATCTCTTGCTTCTGGATAGGAAGAATTAACATAGTGAAAATGGCCATACTTCCAAAACTGCTACACAGATTCAATGTAATCCCAATTGAATTCCCAACAGTATATTTCACAGAATTTGAGAAAACAAACCCAAAATTCATTTGGAAGCAGAAGAGACCTAGCATAGCAAAAACCATTCTAGGCAACAGGAATGTGATGGGGGTATCACAATTCCCAACTTGAAACTATACTACAAAGCCACTGTGATAAAAACAGCATGGTACTAGCAAAGAAAGAGACCTGAGGATCAATGGAACAGATTAGAAGATGGAGAAATAACACCAGACATACTCAGCTACCTCATCTTTGACAAAGGAGCCAACCATCCTCAGTAGAGAAAAGATAGTCTCTTTAATAAATGGTGTTGGACAAGCTGGATTTCAACTTGCCAAAGATTAAAACTAGATCCCTATATTTTACCATGTGCTAAACTGAAATCCAAGTGGATTAAAGATCTAAATATCAAAACAGAAACACTGAACTTATTGGAAAGTAAATTAGGTAGAACTCTCAAAGACATTGGCATAGGAGAAGACTTTATGAACAAATCTTTAGCATCATGAGAACTTGCACCAAGAATCAACAACTGGGATCTCATGGTATTAAAAAGTTTTTGCAGTGCAAGAGAAATCATAAACAGAGCTAAGAGACAACCTACAATGTGGGAAAAAAATTTTACCAGCTACTCTTCAAAGGACTACTATCTATAATATATAAAGAACTCTCAAAAATGGACATCTGAAATGAACAGACATTTCTCAAAAGCAGCAAATAAATATATGAAAAAATGTTCAGCATCACTGATAATTCAAGAGATGCAGGTGAAAAGAACACTGAGCTTCCACCTTACCCAGAAAGAATGGCTGCTATCAAGAAATCAACCAATAACAAATGTTGTCGGGCTGTGGGGAGAAAGGAACCCTTCTCCATTTTTGGTGGGAGTGCAGACTGGTGCAACCACTGTGGAAATCAATATGGAGATAACTCGAAGAACAAGGATTTGACCCAGCTATCCCTCTGCGAGGTATCTTTCCAAAAGAATTAAAAGAATCATACCACAGTGATATATGATCACCCATGTTTATAGCAGCACAGTTTGTAATAGAACAGACTTTCCGCTGAAGTTTTGGGTTATCATTTGAATGGAAGTGGTTGTTAAAGCTGCATAGATGTGGCTAATTGTAATATGCATGTAAATGATGGAGAGTGGCTCATAGAGATCTGAGAACAAAGCACTTGGGCCACCCTATTTACAGAGATAATAGAGAATGCAGAGGAGAAATGGAAGCAAGAAAAGCCTTACATTACCAGATGGCACAGTGTTCTCTCAGCACTGGAAGAGGTGGCGGCATGTACTAAGATTTCTAACATGGGTTTTTATGTCATCTAATCTATGTTTTAAGCTAGAGAATGCATGTACTAACTCCAGGAATCTAGAATCTAGCCTTTTTTTTCTAGATATGGTATGAAACAGAAGGTTGTTTTTATTTGCCTAGATTATACTTTTAGTATTCATTTAACCATATTTCTTAAATAAAATTTAGAGGAATTCTGTGTGAAAAATACATGGAGATTTCTCTTGAATAATATATAGTATTCACATATATTATAGAATTGGAACAAATTTTGAAGTGCTTACCCTCTAGATAAATTAACAAGTATGTGAATATTTTTGTTCTTTTAAAGTATTTTTATCACTATATAATTGCAGTACATAATTACATTCATTTGGGGATAATGGTATGTATACATATTGCTTCTTGATCATTTTTCTTTGCCTTTCCTCCAGTCCCTGTTAATTTTGCATTTGTAGCATCATGCTAGTTATCTCTGATGTACTTTGTGCCCAGACATTGCAAAGGGGCACATTCCTGAGAACATCTTATTTATGTGTGATCAACAAAAGATAACACACTTATGGATGGCAGTGCAGGGAGTTGGTACAGAAGTGAGGATTTGCAAATACCAACTGGACCTCATGCACAGTTGAGGATCATCAGATCAATTAGCTTAATAGTAGTTTAAAACTTCAGTTGAAATAAATTTCTATCTTTATTTTTCAAATCCCAAGCACAGTGTTTTTTGTTTCTTTCCTCAAAATAGCGAGGATGTTAATAAAATATGTTACCTATCCTCCTGTATCAGTTTATACATTTGCAAGATAGCGTCTTGTTCCACTGAATACAGTTTGCTTCTTTGATGGAAGTTTTATCTCTTTAGTTTCTCTATAAATATTGTTTGGGGGATTCAACAATAAAGTAAATATGGTTGAGAAAGAACAGGTTATTGAGTTGCACATGCCTAGGGTTGCCCTATTATACCATCTGCCTGATAAGGGAAAATACACTTTGTAAATACCTCTAAGCTGTACTATTTTCATCTACAAAATTGGGGAAACAATATCTCCCTCAGAGCTTACTGGGAAAGTTAAGTAAAATATTATATTTAAAGTTTCTATTTCCTGAAAAAATAAGCATAGTGTGATGTATGGTTTTAAAGGCATTATTTATGTGAAGCTCAGCTGTACTTATAATCCACAAACTGTCAAATGTCAGTATCTGCTATCATCTAACAATTATTTCAATAATTTGATCATAACTGTACTACCTCAAAGTCCAAACACACAAAATTTTTATGTCTTTAAGTACTGTATTTGACAACTAATAGAACACATTTGGGATATTTAGAGACTTAAAACCTTTTAATATATTTTTGTCATTTAAGGTAAAGTAGCAGTTGTGTTTTAAGATTTTTAGCATAATTTTAATAGCATTACTTTCTTTTTTATTTATTTTATTTTATTTTTTTCCCATTGAGTTTATTGGCACATTTTAGGTACACAGTACAGTTACATTCATCATTGGGATCTTGTATCTTTGCATGACAGGTCTTGGTTCTCATTTTTTCCCCTTATCCGTGCCCTCCCTTCACCCCCTCCTCCCTTCCCTATTTACAAATACTATCATTACTTTCAAGTAAGGAGAAATTTTTGAGTTTGGACATCTGAATTATTTGTACAATTAAATTAATGAAGAATTTAAAAATTTAGTTTACCAAAGTAACTCTAAAATAGCAATTTTGAATGGAATAAGTCACACATGTGTAAATACCAAATAGTTTCTCTGATGTGAATTAACTGTACTTGTACATAAGACCCTAATGAGATAACAGATATTGTGAAATGGGAAGGAAAGGGCTAAAGGTGTAGGGGAGGTAGGATGGGTAGGGGAAGGGTAATAAAGGAAAAGAAAAAAAATGTGAGAAAATGAAAAGATGGAAATGAAGTGTTTGTAAAGGGTGAGGGAGGAGGGGTGAAGGGAGGTCAGGGACAAGGGGAAAAAATGAGAACCAAGACCTGTCACGTAGAGGTACAGGATCCCAACAGTGAATGTAACTGTACTATATCCCTAAAATGTACCAATAAACTCAATTAAAAAATAAAATAGCAGTTTTGAAACTTTATTCCCTAGAGCCCTGCTTCTCCTATGACTACTGCATTGGTGGCAGGAATAAGAGATAGACTTGCAGAATAGTTTTCTTGAGTGGTAACAGTTATGCTTATGGCATAGAATTAAAATAATTGGCTTAATGTCCTTTCCTATTCTGCATGTGTTATTTTTGGGTAGATTTTGATAGAATTTTTTCCTTGCTTTAGGTGACATTTACCTGCTTCTTTTCATACCTGGCAACTTGTTATTAGTTTCCAGACTGAATTTTTTTCTAACAGTTATTTATCAATAATGATTTTTTTAACCATTAAAAGTGCATTGACTTGAAAATGCATAATTTTTTCTCTTACATATCCAATATTTTCGTATAAAGTTTGAGCTGAAAATCTGGGATATAAATATAAATATTATTTAGTAAAAATGAAACCAATCCAGGTTATTAATTTGTTTCAAAAGACAGCTTTAGTTTTCCTTTATGGAGTATGTTATGAGATATTCTCATTGATATTATTTTCTAAACAGTGAATCACTGATAATTTATATTGTTTGTCCAAGCATTGTAGAGGTTGATCTTTAACTTTTTAGTTTTTAAAATTTGTTTTAAGATAACTTTCTTACCAACTTCTAGTTTAATTGTATTTTAGTCAATGTTTGCAGCCTGCTTAATTCTGCCTTAGAATCTGAAGTTTTATTATGGAATATTAATTGCTATAAATGTTTCATGGGTGTTCAAAATGTTTATTCTTTGGAAAAATACAAATATCATTATATATATATATATATGTTGAATGAAGCTTAATATATTTTTCAAATATTCTATATTTATTTACATAGTGGACCCTTGACTTACGAACTCGATTGGTTCCCGAGGGCTGGTTGTAACTCAAGCTGGTTGTAAGTCAATACAGCTGAGATCTGGATGTTTACCTGGGTACATGCTATAGATAGCAAGAGGCAGATGAGTCTTCCACTAACCTAGTTAACCCAAGTTTTTTCATATGTCAGGACAATTTTAACTCAAGGGTCCCCAGTATTTTGTTCACTTGAGCACTGAAGGACTAAGCACAAAATAGTAAAGCACAAGTTGTGGGTGATCAGCCACACACTGATGTCTATTATTGGCTCACATAATTAGGCAGTGTTATTTTGTACAGTACAATTTTTATGTTTCAGTTAAAAGTACAAATTTAAATAAAAAAATAATAAAACCTAAATGAAATGAATCACCAGAATTTAAAAGCTAAGATATTTTATATAACATCTGGATGTCTAAATTCCTTTGAAAAATTAGAAAAAAATTTTAAATCTTCATTTTCATTGCCACACAGAAATGTCTGACTGGACTGAGAGGAGTACATCCTCTTGTAGTGGCTATTGGAAAACTGTTACTCTGACAAGGGTTTAATGTCCAGAATGTGTAAAAAAAAAAAACAGCAAAGAAACCTAATAGTCTGATTTTAAAAGTGGGCAAATGACCTATACACACATTTGTCATAAGAAAAATGAATATGAATATTCATAAGACTATGAATAGCCAGAAAGATATGCTCAACCTCTCTCATCCTCAGTGAAGTACAAGTCAAAACCACAGGGAGGTATCAACTTTCCCTGGTTAGAATGGCCACCATCAGAAAGACAAATAATAATAATAAATGCCATTGAGGAGGTAAAGCAGTGGAAACTCTGAAACACTGTCAGTGCAAGAGTGGATTAATACAGTTATTGTGGAAAATGTAAAGTTATCACATGCTCATTGTGCACTGTGTGCTTGGGGAAGCTACTCCTTGTGAAACTATCCCATGTATTTACTGTGTGCTTGAGGAGCCCCTGCCCACTGACCTTGTCCTCACCCCAGGAACAAAGGATAAGACCCTGATTGGCCCAGATCACACCAACCAGTGAAACAGCTAATTTTAGAAACCAGTGAACTCTAGGAGGATGCCCTAGACCCGTCCCCACCTTGCAGCGCACTCTGCTCTTAAGGTAGCTTTTTTCCTGCATTCCCTGCACCATAGGTAAACTTTCACTTCAGTCCTGACTTCCTCTTTTTCCACCCAAGGTATGGGCCCACTTCCCTATTCTTCACTGGAGTGAGGGTGAGAGACCCAGAGAAAAGTGCAGGATCATAGGGGACCCCTACCCATCTCAGAGAACCTCCACTGGATATAGTAATTGTGTCAATTAAAATTAAAAATATTAAAGATAGACTGAGAAGTCATTTTGCTTAAGCAAATAAGAATCTTAAATTCATCTTCTTTTGTTCATTTATATCATACATTTGTCCATTGTAGGAATGTAAGCTTATAATTCCTGTAACAATGCTTTTCCCTCAATTTTCTCATATTTTTAAATCAGTTTTATTGAGGTTTAGCACACATGAACAAACAGTAAAGTGATCCATGTAAAGTGTCCAGTTTGTCTAATTTGCTCATCTATACACCTCTAAATTAATCTGTGGCATGTAAACATGTGAAAATAAGGCTGTGATCAAGACTCTGAACACTTTCAATGCCCCCAAAGTGTCCCTGTGTCCCTTTAGAATCTACCTCTCACTTCTCCCTCAGGCAATCATTTAACCTGTTTTCTATCATTGTAGATTAATTTTAGTTTAAGAATTTTACAGAAATGAAATTATACAGGATGCACTGTTGTTTTTTGCCAAACTTTTTCATGTAGCACGATGATTTTTTGAAATTCGTTCACATTTTTCACTTTTATTAGTGTTTTATTTTCCCTTTTGCTTGGTGTTATTACATTGCTGGGGTATATAACAGTAACAATATATTTATCAATTAAATGATTTTTTATTTTTAATAATATTCTATGTAAAGCTGTTATGTATATTCATTTCTTGTCTTTGTATGGACATCTGCTTTTATATCTCGGGTAAATTTCTAGGAGTGGAATGACTGGATTGTATTTTCAGGATATGTTTATATTTTTTTGGATATGGGAAGTTTTCCAATGTGGTTGTACTCTTGTACCTTCCCTCTTGCTCTCAGCCTTATTAAGAATTTATACTCTCAATATTTATGTTTGTTGACTGGGGATTTAGCTTAGTGGTTCTGCTGCCTGCCTCACAAGTGCAGTGGTGGCACACACCTGTAATCCCAGCACTCAGGAGGCTGAGGCAGGAGTATCACTGTGAGTTCGAGACCGCCCTGGGCTGCATAGTGAGTTCCTGGTCGGTCTCAACTACATAGTGAGGCCCTATCTCAAAAAAAAATAAAATAAATAAAATATTTATGTTTTTTGTTCCCTGTGTTTGTAGAAATGCTTCAGTTTTATTTTCCTTAATGTCAAATAATGTTGAGTATCATTTTGTGTGTAATTGGGAAATGGCTGCCCATTTCTTTTGTTCATTTTTATTGGGTATTTTACTTTTTACAATTGAATTATAAGATTTATGCATATAAGAAAAAAGACTTTTGAAATATGAATTGTGAATACTTCTATTCCATGGCTTGCTTTTTCATCTTCTCAAATTTATATTTTTCCTCTATATACTTAGAAGTCCTGGTTTATTCTTACATGTTTATTATTCTTTTATAGCAACTAATTATAGTTCAGGTAGTAATAACTACTGTGTCTTTATTACCGTAAAGGAATTCTATGGTTACTGTTTTATTCTTGCAACAATTATTCATTTAGTTTTTTACTTTTTAGTGTTATTTTTAATTTCTATGCTTTATTTATACATTCTGGAAATTTAATGAAATTGAATTTTATTTTTAAAATATGTTCCAATATTTGAATCACTTATTGTGAAAAGTAATGCTGGATTGCTTTTTATGTGATCCTTTTAAAAAGTTGTTTGTTCAATATTCCTTCATTATTTTTCCTTTTCTAGTGATTTAAAAGCCATAACTGTGTTAGAAAATCTAAATATTTGTTTTAAAATATACTAAATCCTAGTATCTCAATTTTGAATATTATAAAGGGAATACTAACAAAACTATGAAAAATTTTTTATTCAAGTCAAAGTACTTTTTCTCCATTCTAAGTTAACCCCTTTTTCATATTATAATATGTAATTTCAGTGTAGAATATTTTTTCTGAATTTTATTTCAGATATATTTCAATAATTCTATGCATTTTTTACTAATATAACCACAGAAGAGTAATTATTTGTTTTTTTTCAGCTTTAATTGAGTTTATTGGTACATTTTAGGGATACGGTACAGTTACATTCATTGTTTTTTTTTAATGCTGTTTATAAAATGATATTTAACATGATGTCTGTGTTTTAAAAATTTCTCCTGTCATTTTATTATATTAATGTAATTTGTATGTACATGAATATAAGGAAGTATATACTAATGTAATACTTAGAATATTTGATTATCTCAAAGACATTTCTGTCATTTTCACACATTAATTATATTTTAAATATTCATAGAATAATTAGGTTTCAGACTTACATTTAAATTTCTTTTTATTATCTTCTGTTATTCCTGATACATAATAAAATGCTGAAAAATTTTTCCATTGTAAAATTTTGTTATACTTTATGCATTCTCTAAGATGTATTTGTTTTATATTTTGTTTGATCTAGCAGAGATGCTAATATTACCTCAGCACATCACATCTGCAAATAATCCAATCAATCCAAATTATGGATGTTTTGGAGTTTGAGAGTTGAAGCAATTTCTGAATTCTAGATGCTGCATGGCTTTTTTGAAAGGAGCATGTCGTATGTGGCGTAACATTTAAGTAGCTCCAAAAGAAGAGAATTGTTTTCTTCTTACCATGCAGATATCTCATTCAGTAGTAATTAGGAGAACCTGTGGTTTTTTTGCGCTAGAGGCTGGAATTTCATTGGCATTGGGAGAACAAAAGGAGATGTATCTAAGGAGCTAAAAACTTTCAGGAAAGATACCAAAATAAATTTTTAAAAAATGGAATATAAGATGTGCTCTGCAGCTGTACATTTTCAGAAATAACAGGTCCAAACTGACTTAATTATCTCTCCATTTATAACTACTCAGTCTCACAATCTTGCTATCATTTTGTGTACATTCTGAGTTTTGAAATTTGTGCTGTTTCTCATCCTATTGTATTATCAACAACGTGAAATGTTCATATCACATTCACTGTCAATTCTTAGTGGTACATTTAAATTTTACCATCATTTCTAAGCTTACCCAACTTCCATTTTTTTTTCTGCTTCTAGGTTCTAGTTAGCTTTTCCAAAATGTAATTCTCTTTTGAAAATTTTTACTGTCTTTTATAGTACATACTTTCAAATGAAAATTTCATTCTCTTTATTGGCTGCTGTGTTTTCTTTTCATGCTATAGGATCTCTACATAACTCAATCTGTTGCTTTCCAGAGAAGGACAGTGCTGTGCATAGAGTCAGTATTTGTTTTTAGACCTCCTAGTTAGTTACACCTTGTCCCTCCTGCCCTTCATCTGTGAAGTAATGTGGCTCCTATTGCTGCAGGACAGAGATAGTTACAGCCCCAAGCCAAGTTTCTGATCATTTTCCTGGTGTGATTCTGCTACACTGAGGTGAAATCTTCTTTCCTACTGCTTCCTAGTTTTCTATTCCTATTAGAGTATTCTATGAGAACTTAGTTTGTGGCTTTCTCCTTGTCCTTGTCAGCACACACAGACCTCCCAGAGAGAAGTGATTCGGAACCTCTCACTTTCTGTGCTTTGTTAGTTCGAAACTCTTACTGAAGATGTACTGCTTGGCCTGTTCACTGGCACATTCCTGAGGATTTGGATTAAAAAAATAGATGCCAAAGACAAATCACTGGTGAGAGTAAAAGGGACAAGCAATGTCTTTATCTCTCTCAAATGTCATTTTACGTGGGAGTTGGGTAACTTCTTATGTTATGGTCAGAGAAGTCCTCTAAGTGACTTTGAAATCCAGATTTACAGTGGTGTTCTGTGGAAATTTTCTGTCTTCTTTTTCTGGCTCTTCTTTTCCAGGGACATTTCCTCCCTTTTCTCAGTCAAAATTCCTCTGGGTTTATTGCAAGCAGCTGTTTAATATTACTTGTGCTGCTCCACTTTGCATTTCTCAGGCTTGATGAATATTTTAATAAATGGATGAAGGAAGAAAAAAATACATTCCTTTGGCTTTCTGCTTTTCAGATCCTGAAATCTGACAGTACTGGGTACTGCAGCTCAGCAGTAACAGTTCCTCTGTTTTTGACCTTGATCCCACAGAATAAGCTCGTTCAACCTGAGCTAAGTGAAGGCCTTGGAAGCATTTAAAGGCAGCCAGCATCTTACAGCTTTGTCTCACGACACAGAACTACACACATTGCAAGTGGGATAGGTTAAAAAAAAAGTCCACGAACTCCGTTCAAACCAATTGTATTTAGGTTGTTAATTTTGGACAAAATGTAGGTGTTAGATGGGGAGTTCTGTGGTTGAAAAAAGCAATGGATATTCAATTGTCCTTAGGAATAAAAAATGGATCTTAATGGCATGTGTTATATGAAAATTTCACAAGTAAAATCTTTGGTGTAATCTGAAGAAGTAATGCTGTTATCTATTGTTACTGCATGTCAGTATACCACATAGGACATAATCAGGACATTCTGGAAATGTGAAGAACCACTAGCCCTTCCAGATAGTATGTGACGACAATTTTTTAGGAAGTGTGGCATAGAGACTGTGACCTTGTGAAGATCCTGAGTGACTCTATTTTTATTCATCCCTTCCTCCCCCAGCCATCCATAACTGTTGACACAAAAGGCATGAATATGGGAAGAAAACACAGAGTGCTGACTTTTGGTAATATAGTAACAGTATTGAAACTACTTAATGACTCCAGGGTGAATAACGGTCATATAAGTAAATTGCAGCCTAACCTGTACAGTGGCCCTCAGAGACGTTACTGACATCCAGGAGACCAACTAGATTTTTTTCTTGTGTACACGTGGTGAGTACTGATGGTAGATTCCCAGAAGGGAACAGTTGCCAAGTTTGCTTTAGTAAACAGAATGCTGGAAAGGACCTGGCAGTTCCTCTGGTTCTTTGCATTAATTTTACAGATGAGGAAATCTGAAGTAGGCAGGTGAAATGACTTCTGCAAGGTGAAGTGAGAGGTGAAGGGCTTGTGCCAGACCTGACCCCTACTCTCTGGCATCCTAGTCCAGCACGCTTCCTTTTTACCACACTTTGTTCCCGCCTGAAAAATCCCCACTTGGGAAGGTAACAGGAAGTGGGCCTTGAATATTAAAATATAATATGTTAGTTGGGGAAATAAGTGAGCAGATGGTTTATAGAAAACTGCTTGCATGGACGATTTCAGAGCAAAAAGACGAGGCAGGAGCCCTTATTCTGACCTTGTTGAAAATAGCCTTTCTAATAAAGTATCCATAAAATTTATGAAAGCGTAATTTAACTCTTACCCTCTTGTAACCTTACTTTTAAAAAGAGAAATGGTATCCTTCATATGGCAAATGTTAATTTCTGTTTTTAATTTTTTTAAATTTTAGTTCAATTTATTTTAACTGATATGTAAGATTACTTATCAGTGGGGTAGCAGGCAAAGTTTTCATGTGTGTATAAGCTTCCTGTTGTTTAAATCAAATTAAACATCCCTATATTCTCCCACATTTTTCATTTCTTTCCTGTAAAAACTTTCATAGTAGTTTCTTCTAGTTCTTTGAAATATATAGTACATTCTTGTCATCTACGTTCATCCTGCTGTAATAGCAAACTCAAACTTCTTGCTTCGAACTGTAACTTAGTGCCTACTAATTAAGGCTTCTCCTTTCTCCCCTCTCTTCTCTCTGCCTGGGCTGTGGTAACTAAACATCCTCAATTTCAATGACAGCGACCTTTATAAATTTCACATATGGGTGAAATCATACGGTATTTATCTTTCTGTCTCTGGCTTATTTCACTTAATAATTTCTGATTCAATTCATGTTCTCCATGCTTTTCTATGGCTCCTTTGTACCCCATTGTGTATACTACCACATTTCTTTGTCCATTGATCAGTTAATGCGCCCTTTGTTTCCATTTCTTGGCTATTGTAGACATAGGCTGGGCACAATCAATTTCAATTTCCTTTTCTTTGGGTACATACCCAGTCGTGGGAGAGGTTAAGGTAGTTCTGTTTTTAATTTTTGAGAAATCACTGTACTGTTTGCCATAAGTGTACTAACTTACATACCCACGGATAATGTATAAGGGTTCCTTCTTCTCAACATCTTTGCCAGAAGTGGGTAAACTTCTGTCTTGTTTTCTATGTGAATTAGTACGTTTGCTGTACACAGTTGCGTGTATTGTAGAGAGTTGGTACATGTACGTAACACATTTTAATTCATTTTACTTCCTCTTGCCCTCTTTACTCTTTCCTTCCTCTATCTCCTAGTCTTTTTGATCATAGCCGTTCTTACTGAGGTGAGGTTACTATCCATTGTAGTTTTGATTTGCATTTCTTTGGTGATTAAGGATGTCAAATATCTTTTCTTATACCCATCAGTGGTTTGAATGTCTTCTCTCGAGAAATATCCATTTAGATCTTTCTCTCACTTTTTTGTTTCATTTTTTATTAGTGAATTGTTTTGGAGTTCCTTACATATGTTGGCTACTAACTCCATGTAAGATACATAGTTTGAAAATACTTTCTTGCAGTTTAGGTTATTTCCTCACTCTGTTGTTTACTTTGATATTGGGGAGCTTTTCAGTTTGATATAATCCATTGATATGTTCTTTTTTTTTTTTTTTTTTTGGTATCTTGTCCAAAAATTCACTGCCCATCCCAGTAACCTGAAGTATTTTATGTATGTTTTCTTTTAGTAGTTTCATACTCTAAGGTCTTAAATGTAAGTAATTAGCCTATTTTAAGATGATTTTTGTAACTGGTGAGAGATGGGGCTCTAGTTTTCTTGTTCTGCATATGGATATCTAATTTCCAAGAACCATTTATTGAATGATTTCTCCAGTATGTGTTCTTAGCACCTTTGTTGAAAATGTGAGTTAATACAAAGGCTCACTATTCTGTTCCATTGGTTATTGTATCTCTTTTTATGCCAATTTGAAGAATATTTTGAAGACAGGTACTATAATGCCAACTATGGACTTTTGGCTAGAGATATCTTTGGCTATTTTTTCTTTTTCATGTAAAGTTCAATATAAACTCTAAGATTTTCTTTTTGTGAAGATTTTCATCTTTTGATTGGATTAGCCTTGACTCTATAGATCACTTTTGTTAGTATGGACATTTTCACAATATTGATTGATTTCAATCTATGAACATAGGGTGTCTTTCCATATTTTGTGTCCTCTTCAATTTCTTTTATCGTGGTTTATAATTTCAATGTATAAACCACACCTTTGATTAATTTTAGTTAGGACTTAAGGACACTGAAGTCCATTTCTGGACTTGACCCAAGCCCGGATATATATATATATATGACACATTTTAATTATTTTTTACATACTCTTCTCTTCCTCCTTCCCCCTACTTCCATTTCTTTTTTTTTTTCAGCTTTAATTGAGTTTATTGGTACATTTTAGGGATACAGTAAAGTTCCATTCATTGTTGGAATCTTGTACCTCTACATGAGAAGTCTTGATTCTCATTTTTTCCCCTTGTCCCTGCCCTCCCTTCACCCCCTCCTCCCCTCCCCATCTACAAATGCTTTATTTCCATCTTTTCATTATTTCACATTTTTTTCTTTTCCCTTGGTCTCATTCTCATTTGGAAAAAGTTGTATCTGTTTCCTATTACTTATCTTTTATTTTCTTTTTTACACTTTGAGTTCCTCAATAAGTCAAACCATGTAATAATTAAGCTTCTGTATCAGATTTATATCACATTATTCTTTCAAGTTGCATACATTTTCCTATGTTTCTCCTACTTTATAGCATAGTAATACTACATTGTGTATAATAGCACATTATATTTATCTATTCATCTACTGATGGATATATACATATAAATATGTGTGTGTGTGTGTGTGTGTATATATATTATATATATATATATGCCTCTTAGATTCAGCTATTATAGATTGTGCTGCTATAAACATGGGTATGCATGTACCACTGGAATGCAATGCCTTAACTCTCTTGGGAAGATACCTAGGAGGGGAATAGCTGGATTGAACGGAATTTCTACTTTTATTAAGGAATTTCCAAATGACTTCCACAGTGGTTGTACTAGCCACCCCATCATTGTAGAATGGTTCCTTTTTCCCTGCACAGCCTTATTAACATTTGTCATTACTAGATTTCTTGATGATAGCCATTCTTTCTGGAGTAAGATGGAATTTCAGTATTGTTTTATTTATTTTTTTTATTATTTGTACTTTTTATTTATTTTTTTCTCCTTGAGTTTATTGGTACATTTCAGGTATACAGTACAGTTGCATTCATCATTGGGATCTTGTACCTTTACATGAAAGGTCTTGGTTCTCATTTTTTCCCCTTTTCCCTGCCCTCCCTTCACCCCCTCCTCCCTTCCCCGTTTACAAATACTTCATTTCCATTTTTTCATTTTCTCATGTTTTTTTCTTCTCCCTTATTTCCTTTCCCCTACCCTTCCCACTTCCCCTACACCTTTAGCCCCTTTCTTCCTATTTCACATTGTCAATATTTGTACTTTTTAGGTATACAGTACAGTTACATTCACCATTGGGATCTTGTACATTTACATGATGTTTCTTGGTTCTTATTTTTCCCCATTTCCCTGCCCTCCCTTCACCCCTCCACTCTTCCTATTTACAAAGGTTTTGTTTCCAGTTTTTCTTTTTTCATATTTTTTCCTTTTCCCTTCTTTTCTTCCCCTATCTTTCCCACGTCCCCTAATCCTTTAGACCTCATCTTATTATTTCATATTATCAATTGTACAATTTGAATCTTATTTACACTTTGAGTTTTCACACCAGAGAAGCTATTTGGAATTTACACATGTGTGTCCTATTTATTTCACTTAAGAGTATCACTTCAATGTGTATTCATTTAGCTGTAAAAGTCTCTATGTCTCTAGTTTCTCATTCTTTATGGGTGAATAGTACTTTATTTTATAGCAAAACCACATTTTCTTTATCCAGTCTCCAGTTGATGGGCAATTGGGCTGTTTCTAAGTTTTAGCTATTACAAACAGTGATGCTATAAACATGGGTGCACATATATCGCTGTGGTATGATTTTTTAATTCTTTTGGAAAGATACCCAGCAGAGGGAAGGCTGGGTCAAATGGAACCTGTAATCCCAGCTCTTTAAGGTATCTCCATATTGATTTCCACAGTGATTGTACCTGTCTGAACTCCCACCAGCAATGGGGAAGGGTTCCTTTCTCCCACAACCCCACTAGCATTTGTTATTGGTTGATTTCTTTATAGTGGCCATTCTTTCTGGAGTGAGGTGGAATCTGTGTTGTTTCCATCTGCATCTTTCAAATGACAAGTGATGTTGAACATTTTTTCAGATATTTATTTCGTGCTTTTACTTGTTTTTCTGAGAAATGTCTGTTTATCTCAGATGCCCATTTTTGAATCGGGTTTTTATATTTGGAAGATTTGATATTTTTTAGTTCTTTATATATTCTGGATAGTAGACCTTTGAGGAACAGCTTGTAAAGAATTTTTCCCACATTGTAGGTTGTCTCTTAGATGTGTTAGTGTTTTCTCTTGCAGTGCAGAAGCTTTTTAATGAGATGAGATCCCAGTTGTTGATTCTTTGTGCTAGTTCCTGTGCTACTGAGGATTTGTTCATAAAGTCTTTTCCTATGCCATTGTGTTCGAGAGTTCTACCTACCTTATCTTCCAGCAAGTTTAGTGTTTCTGTTTTATTATTTTGATCTTTAATCCACTTGGATTTTAGTTTAGTGCATGGTGAAAGATAAGGGTCTAGTTTCAATCTTTGACAGGTTGAAATCCATTTTTTCCACCACAATTTATTGAAGAGGCGATCTTTCCTCCAGGGAGGATGGTTGGCTCCTTTATCAAAGATAAGGTAGCTGAGTACATCTGGAGTTGATTCTGCAACTTGTAATCTATTCCACTGATCCTTGAGTCTGTTTCTTTGCCAGTATCATCACTGTAGCTTTGTAGTACAGTTTCAAGTTGGGGATTGTGATAACCCCTGCTGTATCTCTGTCACCTAGAATGGCTTTTGCTATTCTAGGTCTCTTCTGGTTCCAAATGAATTTTGGATTGTTTTCTCTAGATCTTTAAAGTATATGGTTGGATAAGTCATACATGTGTAAATACTGAATAGTTTCTCTGTTGTGAAAAACTATAATAGTACATAAGATGCTAATGAGATAATTGACAATGTGAAATAGGAAAAGGGCTACAGGTGTAGGGAAAATGGGAAGGGTAGGGGAAAGGTAATAAGGGAAAAGAAAAACATATGAGAAAATGAAAAAATGGAAATAAAGTGTTTGTAAATGGGGAGGGGAGGATGGGGTAAAGGGAAGGCAGGGAAATGGGGAAAAATGAGAACCAAGACCTGTCATGTAAAGGTACAAGATCCCAATAATGAATGTAACTGTACTATACTGTATACCTAAAATGTACGAATAAACTCAATTTAAAAAAGTATACTGTTGGGGTTTCAATAGGGATTGGATTGAATCTATATAGGAGTTTTGGAAGTATGGCCATTTTCATTATGTTTGTTCTTCTTACCCAGGAGCAAGGGATATCTTTTGATTTTCTTACATCCTCTTCAAAGTCTTTTTTTCAGAGTTCTGTAGTTCTCAGTGTAGAGGTCTTTTGCTTCCTTTGTTAGGTTGAATCCTAGATATTTCATTTTTTTTGGTTGCTATTTTGAAAGAAATTATTTCCTTAATTTCTCTCTCAGTGAGTCTGTTACTTGTGTACAAGAAGGCTATTGATATTTGAGTGTTGACCTTGTATCCAGCTAATTGCTGAATGTGTCAGTTAAGTCTAGAAGTCTCTTGTCAGAGTTTTTGGGGTCTTCTCTGTAGAGTATCATATCATCAGCTAATAATGAAGGTTAACTTCTTCCTTTCCTATCTTTATTGCTTATTTTATTTCTCATGTCTAATTGCTGTGGCTAATGTTTCCAGAAATACATTGAACAGGAGTGGTGTTAGTGGACATCCTTGTCTTCTTCCTGATTTTAGTGTGCGTATTTTTAGTTTTGGGCCATTTAATATGATGTTGGCTGTTGGTTTTTCATAGATAGCCTTTATCAAGTTGAAGTAAAGACCATCTATTGCAATTTTTTGCAAGGTTTTTGTCATGAATGGGCGTTGAATTTTGTCAAATGCTTTTTCAGCATCTATTGAGATGTTCATATGGTTTTTGTCCTTGACTCTGTTAACATAGTGTATTACATTTATTGGTTTCCATGTGTTGAGCCATCCTTGCATCCTTGGAATAAATCTGACTTGGTTGCTGTGTATAACCTTTTTAATGATCTCCTGCATTCTATTTGCAGTATCTTATTAAAGATTTTTGCCTCTATGTTCATTAGTGAGATTGGCCTATAGTTCTCTTTCTTGGTTGGGTCTTTTTCTGCTTTGGAGATCAAGGTGATGCTTGCTTCCAGGAATAAATTTGGAAGTACTGCTTTACTTTCAATTTCACTGAAGAGTCTATACAGTAGTGGCAACAGATCTTCTCTAAATGTCTTGTAGAAATCAGCAGTGAAGCCATTAGGACCTGGGATTTTCTTTGTTAGTAAATTTTTAATTATATTTTCAATTTCACTTATTTTATATGGAGGTATTTAGAATTTTTAAATCTTTTTCATTCAACTTTGGTAATTCATAAGTATCAAGAAATCTGTCCATTTCTTCTGTGTTTTCCATTTTATTAGAATACAGATTCTTGAAGTAGGTATTGGTGATCCTCTAGATTTCTCCTGGATCTGTTATGACTTCACCTTTTTTGCTCCTAATTGCATGGATTTTAGCCTTTTCTTTCCTTTTTGGGTTAGCTAAGTATTTATTGATTTTATTCTTTCAAAAACCAACTCTTCGATTTGTTGTTTTTTTTTTGTACTGTTCTCTTAGCCTCCATTTCATTGATTTCTGCTGTGCTCATTATAATTTCCTCCCTTGTGTGAGCTTTGGGTTTACCATGCTCTTCTTTTTCTGGGAGCTTAAGATTCAGCACTAGGTTGTTAATTTGAATTCACCCTGTTTTCCTATTGTGGGCATTCGCTGCTGTGAATTTCACTTGGAGAACTGCTTTCTTTGTGTCCCATAGATTCCTGTATGTAGTATTGGCATTCTTATTTATTTGTAAAAACTGCCTAATTTCTTCTTTAATTTCCTTTGTGACCCATTGGTTGTTCAGGAGAGTGCTATTCAGTTTCCATGTGTCTGTGAAGTTCTTGTGGTTTCTTATGCTGTAAATCTCCAGTTTAATTACCCTTTTTTTCTGATAGTATACATGGGCTAACTTCAATTCCTTTACATTTACTTAAACAAGTTCTATAAGGTAGTATGTAATCCATTTTGGAGAATGACCCATGTGTAGCTGAAAAGATTGCACATTCTGATTTTGTGGGGTGGAACACTGTGTAGATATCTATTAAGTCCATTTGCTCGCAAGCTTGGTTTAGTTCTGGTGTTTTATGGTTGACTTTTTATCTAGATCTGTCTATTTGTGACAGTACGGTATTGAGGTCCCCCACTATTATTAATCAGTGTTGTTTTAATTTACACTTCTCTTTTGATCAAAAATGTTGAACACTTTTCCCATAGTAGTCATTTGTACTTCCAAGAAATGTCTATTATTCAAATCCCTTTTTGTTGGACCCTTTATTTGAAGGGAATCTAATTTTATACATATATCCTCGATGTTAATCCTTTGTCCAAAGTGTAGCTAGAAAAATTTTCTCCCATTCTCTAGGTTTTCTCTTCATTCTATTGGTTGTTTCCTTTGCTCTTCAAAAGCTTTTTAATTTGGTATGATGCCATTTATTGATTCTTAATGTTATATCTTGTGCAGATGGGCTCTATCCAGAAACTCTTCACCTATGCCTTCAAGATTTTTACCTATTTTGTATCCCAAAAGGTTAAGTGTTTTGGTTTTAGTATTTAGATCTTTGAACTATTTTTATTTTAGTTTACTATCTGGTGAGAGGAATGGATTTAGCCTCAATCTCCTGTGTGTATGTAACTAATTTTCCCAGCCCCATTTGCAAAAGAGGCAAATTTCTTCCAGCATTTGATAAAGATAAGGTGGATGAATGTTTCTGAGGCTGTTTCTACATCCTCTATTCCATTGATCCATATATATCTGTTTTCACGCTTTGTCATATAACATGAAATCTGTGATTGTAATGTCTCCTTCTTTGCTCTTGTTGACCAGGATTGTATTTGCTATTCTGGGAAAGTAGGGTATTTGTAAAAATGCCTTTGCCACAATTTTTCTATATTGCTTCATGCTCTTGGTACCATCCTGTTGTCAAGGATCCTTTCCTGGGAGCCACAGCTGAGGGCTGTCTTTCTGTGCACTTCATTGTGGATACTTTTTTATTATTTTAAATTTTTAAGCAAGGGTTTGAAGTATGACTAACTGGACATGAATAATAAATTTGCAATGAATTATCAGACTGCCCCCACATTTGGAGTGAAAAGAACACTGAACACTCAGCATCAAGAAGTCTTGACTAAGTCATTCCTACGTGTTTGTGGGACTCCCCAGAACTACAGATTCCCAAATCCTCCATGTTCAAGTCCCTTAGATAAACTGATGTATTCTATGCATATAACCTCTATAATCCCCCTGTATACTTTAGACCATCTCTAGATTACTTGTAATACCTAAAGTAGATGCTATGCAAATAGTTCTGATAGCTGTATTGTTTTGAGAATAATGATAAGAAAATCTGTACATGTTCTGTATAGCCAGAAATTTTTTTCCCCAAATAACTTCAACCTGTGGTTGGTTGAACCCAGTGTTGCAGAACACACAGATAGGGAAAGTTGATTGTATTTTTAGTGAGTTGTTGCTATTACTCAGTGTAGATACAAACCTTTACCCAAAGGTTTGCATTCTGGATTCAGGAGGTCTTTTCACATGTTTCCAGAGGAATTCCCTCCTCTCCATCATCTCCCTAGTGAGTGTGGGAGTCCTTTCATAAACATAGTGGCAGCATGTGACAGTAGGTAGGTCCATATAAATCCTCTGACATTCATTCTTTCCCCAGAGAAAATGAAGGCTGCCTGACTGAAAGCACAGATGGAGAAACAGGGCAGACATGAATGCCCAGTGGGAGACTCTGACCAGGAGGATAACAGTGGTCATCTGAGGCAATAAGAAGGAAAGTGAGTCGACCTCAGTGTACAGAGGAGGCCAGAAGGCCTTCTCTGAGAACTGAGAAATTCAGGGCTCTCGCATTTTCTAGACTAAGAAGTCCAAATAAGGTTATGAGTGTTCTCTAATTCCCTTATCCAGAAATGCAGCAAAAGGAGTGAATGACTTCTGTGCACCTGCAGTCTCTTCTCTTGTACCTGGAAGAGCATCAGAACTCCAGATGGTGGGTTGAGATTTTGGAAGGGCTGATAGACACATGGGAAGTGAAAACCGTGGTCAGAGGCTCAGAACATTTCAAATTGGAGTTCTTAAATGTCTGGAGTTAAAATAAATTTGAGGGGGCAACAACAGGCTAGATTAGTTTATTTTTGCAGGATCAATGTATTCATTCTGGCCTTGCATGCAGATAAAACAGCAATCAGGGAAGGCTTGGCAAAGAGGGAGGGAGCTGGCTGGTGAGTTTTATTATCTGAAGCAGGAAGTAAATGGAAGAGAAGCCACTTCCACTTACCAGGAAAGATAATGCACTTAAATTAACTTAGGACCTTTCTTTCATTTTTTATCATTGTCAAGGACTAGCTGTGCCTTTTCCAGGAGTCACTGCAATAGTCTGTAATCACCATTTGTCCTTTTCTACAATGATTTCATTCTTCTGTCTCCCAGGTTTTGGTTTGCCAGGGTGTTAAGACTAGAGAACTGGTCTCATCTGCTTTCATTTGATCATCAGTTGAACTGCCCGTTGCAAGCAAATTTTGTTTGCAGGAAATCTGTGTATAGTATAGGAAAACATAGAAATAGAAGTGAGAGACCTGAATTTTGCCTTTGGTTTGTATCTATGTTTACAAATTATCTAATCTATTGAGATTTTTATCTCTCCTCTCTAAAGTGGGAATGATAGTGATACTATTATTGCCAATAATAGATTTACACCTTACCCAATTAATTCACTTCATACAATTTGATGAGGCAGGTATTATTATTATGATTTCGGTGTCATAAATGAGGAAACTAAGGCACAGATTATTGTAACTTTATCTAAGATCACTTGGCTAGTATTTGGCTGAGCAAGGATTTAGATCTAGGAGGATTAATTCCAAAGTACTCTGAATGCTACTGAGTTTTACTCCTTCCAGAGAGTACACCTGCCCATTGTGCCAACCTAGTGGTGAGGAACAAGTTAACACATTTGGGAAAGTGTTTTTTTTTAAAAGGTTCCTAGATATTTTTTGAATGCAGTGGGAGAGAGAATGCTAAAGTTTCATTTACATGAGAGAGTGAAAGGGAAGTTTAAAGCAAAAGAAAATTGGGACTAGCACTGTCTACATTTATTGTGTGTGTGTGTGTGTGTGTGTGTGTGTGTGTTTGTGTGTGCGTGTATGTGATTAAAGAGGGAGATCGAGGTGGGTAAAGAATGGACAAGAGAGAACAATATTTGCAACAACAATATTCTGTAGTCTTAAACCTTGAGTAGAGATTTGACTCCCTTTCAGCTGAGTTGTTTAGTGACGAGATTCCTGCTGAATGTGTGCTAATGCAGCTGCAGAGCGTTGTAGGTCCAACCAGAAGTACCAGGAGATAATCAACATGGGATTCATGACGGGAAATCAGAGGCACATGCCAAGAAACTAGGATCCATCAGCTATGGCTCAGCTCGGCCACAGCACTCTAAGCTCTCTGTCACTGGCATGGTGGTCACATCATCACATGTGACCATGACCTCTCAGCAGCACTTCCAAGGATCATGTACAAGGAGCATCTTCTACAATAGAAGAAAGAAATGTTTTCCAGTATGACTCTTTATTATTGGTGGGAACTTTTTACACATAGAGTAGACTGGCTCTGTCATATAGCAGGTAAATGAATAACTTTCTAAGAAACTGACAACTTATTTTCTAAAGTTCTTTTACACTCTCACCAGCAGTGTATATAATAAGGTCCAGTTGTTTCACATCCTAGACAAAACTAGGCTTTGTCACTTGTTTTAGTTGTAAACATTCTGAATATTTATGTAGTGGTGTTATATTGTAGTTTTAGGTTGCATTTTATTAAAGACTAATGTTGATCTTACTGTTCACCTTTTAATGGCTTCGGTGGTTTTCCTCCTATGTGTTTTGAAAGTTTTTTTATGTATTTCTGCTTCTAACCTGTTATGATTATGTGATTTGTATATTTTCAAGTGTTAATTGCTGATGTATATATATATATATATATGTTTATATGTGTGTATATGTATATGTATGTATATATGTGTGTGTGTGTATATATATATATATATATATATATATTGATCATGTATTCTTCCACCTTGCCAATAAATTCACTCATATTCGTTCCAAGAAACTGTTTAATACATTTCTTGGGATTTCTTCTAGAACCAATTCGTTCATCTTGGAAAAAAAAGACCATTTTATGTCTTATTTTCCATCATGGATAAGTTTTGCATATTTTTCTTTTATTTCATTGATTTAAGAATCTCCAGTATTATTTTGAATAGAAGTGATGGGAGACAGAATCTTTTTCTTTTCCCTGATCCTAAAGGGAAAACATTCAGGCTCGAAAAGCAAGTATGATATGACATGTAGGTTTTTCATATGCTTTTTACTGGTTAAGGTTGTTCTTTTATTCCAAGAAAGTCTTTATCAGAAAAGTTTTTGTATGTTTTTTAAAACATTTATTTATTTATTTATTGTTTTGTTTTGTTGAGACAGGGTCTCACTATTAAGTGAAGACTGACCTGATACTCACTATGTAGCCCTGGCTGGTCTTGAACTCACAGCAATCCTCCTGCCTCAGCCTTCCGAGTGCTGGAATTACAGGAGTGTGCCACCACAACCGGCTCTGTGTGCTGTTGAGTGATTTTTCTGCATCTTTTGAGATGATCATTTGATTTTTCTCTTTTTTTGCAATAGTATGAGTTATATTGATTTTGAATGTCTAGATAGACTTTAAGTTTTAGAATGAACGCCATTTGATTGTAACATGTTATTCTTTTAGAGAAGAGAACGGCTGTAAAGCCTGACTCCTAGTTTCCAGGCCACAGTGGGGTCACCGCCGCAGTATCAAAGTTCTGTTAGTGTCTCTTCCTCCACTGAGATGGAATGAGTGGGGAAAGGAGGAGTGAAGGGTTGGCAGATTTTCCAATTCTAACTCACTCCTGATGATAACAAGAAATGTTAAGTATGTAATAAAACCCTGCCTTGGGAAGTCCAGTATTTCTAATAGTTATAGTCACAGCAGACAAGGAAAAGCTTGCATTTCTTATTCTAATGATTGGCTTGAGTAAATCTTTTTTCCTTAAGAAAAACAGACTTTGATCTGAAAAGAAATATGATGTCCAGTGGAATAAACATTGTTACACATTAAGTTGTGGGATAATTTGTCATTTTTATTATGATTCAATTGATGCCGGGCCAAAACCCTTCTCTTGGAAGAAGAAAATGTTTTAAAGCCAAATGGTAGTCTCATTTGCATTTTATTCAAATGTGTGCCTTCGATATCATCTTTTCCTTGTTTTTCTAATAGTGATAAGATTCTGGCTAGCCTTATTTTTAGTCAGTGTTTGTATCATCTAATAAAATAATGCTTCAAACACTGTAAAATATTTATATTCTACTGCAGAGAGAGGATTTTAAGAAGTTTATGTGTGTGTCTGTGTGTGTGTGTGTGTGTGTGTGTGTGTGTGTGTGTGTTGGGCTGCTGTGTGTGATGCTAACTGGCCCCAGAAGGAGGTCATGCAATTGCAAGGTAGAAGGCACATGCAGAGAGCCTGCAGCTACTCTTGGCCAGGAGGCAGCAGTGCATAAGTCCTGGAGACCAGTAGTCACTTTCTTCTAAATGTCCATGTAACAGAACATTATAGACATAAAGTTCTTCCTTTGGCCTATTTATTTTTTCAAGTTTTAGTGCCAAATAATTGGGAGCAGTTCTCCTCTTTTCTTTACTTTTTGAAACTATAACATTATTGACCATATTTACCTCGAGTTCTATAACCCTCACGTTTCTTCTTGCAAATCTGACATGATTTAATGGGGTAAGATTTTGGTGATTTTCATTAAATTGTTTTGCATTAAGAGTCACTCATAGTCATTTTGTTGATGTTCTTTATTTTGTCAACATATCTAGGTATTAGAAAACACTTAGGATTTTTCCAAAGTTTATTTTGCCTTTTGAGATGCTAGGTGTAAATATTACTTTTAACTGATAAATTCAATGTTCCATTAAATTTCCACTAAATCCAGTGCTTGACATTTTCATATCGTTTGTAAATATCTTAACCTGATTTTATTGTTTGTAAGAAATAGCGAATAAAATTGTATGAAAAGACCAAGATATGAAGTTAAAATTTTCATTAAATAGCAATTTTTAAGGAGTACCAACATATTTCCATCTGTTTGAAATGATTCTTTAATTACTTGTTTGCTACTTTTTTCTTTTTTCTGGTTAAATTTTCAAAAAAACTGTCAGTACCATAGCCTGTGATGTTTACTCTTAAACATGCTTTGTTATTAAGACATCTTGGAAAGCTGGCTTCTCTTATTTTCTCTTGACTGACTTTTAAGTTGTTTAACTGCAGTACCTGTTTTGTCTCACAGTGAGTCTCAATAGTATGCTCATTAAATAAGACATCCTTTTATTTACAAAGAAAAAACTTTAAGAAAATTTGATAATTGAAAAATGTACATGAAATGGAATACATTAAATCTCCATTTCCCTGTCACTCAGTTTCATAATTTGTTGGGGTTTTTTATCATTAAGTATGTTGGTATAATTTAGATATACATACTGATCACATTCATCATATAGAATTTGTACCTGGATGTGATGTATCTTGATTCTTATTTTTCCCATTCCCCTCCTCTCCCTTCTACCCCATTCCCCTTCTTATTTACAAGAGCTTTGTTTCTATTTTATCTTTTCTAATTTTTTCTTTTAAGTTCTTTTTTTTCAGCTTTAACTGAGTTTATTGGTACATTTTAGGGATACAGTACAGTTACATTCATCGTTGGGATCTTGTACCTCTACATGACAGGTC
This sequence comes from Fukomys damarensis, assembly GCF_012274545.1. NCBI lineage: Eukaryota > Metazoa > Chordata > Mammalia > Rodentia > Bathyergidae > Fukomys > Fukomys damarensis. The sequence goes on along the minus strand of NW_022900921.1, from coordinate 33,123,087 downwards.
TTGATTCTCATTTTTTCCCCTTACCCCTGCCCTCCCTTCACCCCCTCCTCCCCTCCCCATCTACAAACACTTTATTTCCATCTTTTCATTATCTCACACTTTTTTTCTTTTCCCTTATTACCCTTCCCCTACACATCCCGCCTTCCCTACACCTTTAGCTCCTTTCTTCCTCTTTTAAGTTCTTTTCCCTTTCCTCCCTCCTTTGTGCTCCTTCCCATTTGAACAGTTTCTTCCAATTTCACAATATCTATTACATATTTTGGTCCTTATTTATACTTTCAGTTACTTATACCAGAGAAACAATGTGATATTTATACAAGTGTGTATGATTTATTTCACTTAAGTGTATGGTCTCTAGGTGCATCCATTTAGCTGTAAATGTCTCGAGTTTATCCTTCTTTATGGCTGAGTAGTACTCCTTTGTATCAAAAATCATGACGTTTTAACCCATTTTAGTACATAACTGTTCTTTGCATTCCATTCCTGAAATATTTGAAAGCAAGGCTCACACATTGTATCATTTAACTTTTATGTAAACCAGTTTCTATCTGAAAAATGCAATATAACAATAGTTTTGTTGTTCTGCTCATCATAATTTACTTGATATCATATTATACCTCTCCCAGTCAGATTTCTCCAATTGGCACTAATACTTAGTTTAGAGTTGGTTTGGTTAAATCAGGATCCAAAGTAAGTTACATATTAATTTGGCTGTTCTTTCACTTTAATTTTTTTCAGTGATGAACAGTCCTTTTGCTCTTGTTATCTTTCTCTGTTTTACTTTCTGATTCATTGCAGAAACCTATTTCCATTCTTTATAGTGTTTTTCCCCCTGGATTAGTCACCCTGCTTTTTTTTTTAATAGAGTTTATTGGTACATTTCAGGTATACAGTACAGTTACATTCATTATTGGGATCTTGTACTTTTACATGACAGGTGCTCTTGGTTCTCATTTTTCCCCCTTGTTCCTGGCCTCCCTTCAACCTCTCCTCCCCTCCCCATTTACAAACACTTTATTTCCATCTTTTCATTTTCTCACATTTTTTCCCTCATTGCTTTTCCCCTACCCATCCCACCTTCCCTACACCTTTAGCCCTTTTCTTCCCATTTCACAACGTCAGTTATCTCATTAGGATCTTATGTACTATTACAGTTTATTCACACCAGAGAAACTATTCAGTATTTACACGTGTGACTTATTTATTTCACTTAGGAGTATATCCTCAATATGTATCCATTTTCCTATAGATGAATCTAATTTCTCATTCTTTATGGCTGAGTAGTACTCCATTTTATAAACAAACCACATCTTCTTTATCCGGTTTCCAACTGATGGGCAAATGGGCTGTTTCCAAGTTTTAGCTATTACAAATCTCCCTGATTCTTTGAGGTGAGATTTAATTTGCTTCTCTATTCCACTTCAAGCTTGATTAGATTCTGGTCCACTGGCTGTGTGCTTCACACTCCATTCTATCCTAAGTCATATAGTGTTTTGTTTTCTCAGTTTTAAAGAGCTAACATTAATAATTGGCTCAGGTGATTATAGCTGATCTCTTCTTCATAACTCTTTCATTGTGCTTTTTTCTCCTGCCTTTATTTAATGGTAACTATTGTATAAGATTGTAAAATAATGATATTTAAATTCTGCTTTTCTTTGTACGTGAGTTAGCTTGAATTCTATAAAGAATAACTTTTCTCTGGCCAGTCACATTATATGATTATCCTGAATTATATTTTTTTCCTGGGAAAGTTGCAGTATTTGATTCTTTAATTATTAACAATTACTCATCTAGTTCCCTGGCCAGTTTGCTGCCCACACTCTTCCTGCAGAACCTATAGATGCCTGTTGGGCAGAATAACTGACCAATTTCCTGTCTGCTGGACCCAGCTGGCTAGCAAATTGAGACTGGCCTTCTCCGATGAAGTTTCTGAAAATAAACCTCAGGTCATATTGAAGAACTGATAGGGTTTGCAGATTTCTCAACACTGATTTAAGGTTTGTTTACTAGGCTTCTAAGGGCCATGCTACATGAAGATTTATAATCTGTGTTATATCTCTGCACAATATAAATGTCCCTTGGGTTATAATGAGATTATATCCCCATGAATCCATTGTAAACTAAAAATATCACATCAACAAATAATTTAACATACCTAACCTCCTGGACATCATAGCTTAGCAAAGCCTACCTTAAACATGCTCAAAACTTTTCATTAACCCAAGGTGAGGCAAAATTGTCTAACACAAAGCCTAATTTAAAATATAGTATTGAGGGCTGGGAATTTAGCTCAGTGGTTCTGCTGCCTGCCTTGCAAGCACAAGGAAATGAGTTAGATCCCCGGTACCAAAAAATATATATTATATATAGTATTGAATATCTCATGTAATTTATTGAATAGTGTATTAAAAGCAAAAAATAGTAGTTGTTGGAGTACTTGTGAATGGCATACACATTGGACCCTTCACTCACAAACTTGATCATTTCCTGAGGACTCATTTTAACTCAGTTCATTGTAAGTCATACAGCTGAGATCTGGATGTTTACCTGGGTAAACACTATAGATAACAAGAGGCAGATGAATCTTCCTTTAATTTCATTAACCCAAGTTGTTTGTATGTCAGGCTGGTCATCACTTGAGGGCCCACTGTACAACTGAAAGCACACTGAGCCTGCAGAATACTTGACACATTGAACTCAAATTAGTTTTTGAGTGATGAGGCTACTACAGGGATGGGGTCATGGCTGTCTGACTGGGAGCTATAGCTTGCACCTTGCATCTCAAGCCTAGGAACAGATCAAAATTCCAAATATGACTTCTGCTTAATATATAATGCTTCCACACCTTTGTAAAGCCACACCATCAAAAGTCAAGGACAACCTGTCCCATTACAGCTGGAAAACACAGATTTACTTATTTCATTGATGATTTTCCCCCTCGATAGTAATGACAGGACAGGAGAGCTTAGCCAGGGCTTTCTGGTTTTGAGATAGAAACTCATTGAAGCAATATGCAACACAAAGAAAAATTGATTGAAATGGTTTTGGGAGAGGTACTGTACACAGAACTTGGAGGACATGTTATGAAGTATTCAGCCACTCAAATGGTCCTGAAGGTTACTGCTGAACCTGAATGTCATCAGAATGCTCAGTCTTTTTTCCTTATCTTATTGACAGCTTTATTCTCTCATTCACTTTGTAAGGTAGTGGCATCAGTAAACAGCAGCTCAGGGATTGCATCTTTTCACTTCAAGGCTCTGGTTGGCCGGGCCTGAGGAATGTGCAGATCTCTAGACAGACCAGTCACTGTTTCCAGGGAGTATGTTCAGATCGGGGCCCTGTCAATCACGTGTGAATCCCAGGACACGAGAGGGGACAGCAATGATGAGAGCAGGAGTAAAGCAGTTCCCCAGAGATAGACAGACTGCTGCTGTGCAAAGAATGGAGCTCGTTTGTTTCTTCCACAAAATTGTAGATTTGTATTGCACATTTGTTATCTCTAGCACCTGAGAGTATCTGCAGAGAACAGATGTTTAGTACAGTTTTGATGAGAAATCAGTGATATAAATGAATATTTCTTGCTTTCATGTCCTCAGTTTGTAGATAGAATTTATTTTGACAGAACATACCCGTAAAGTTATTCTGACTGTATTTGGTCTTTGACATTTTTACTTATTGCATTTTAATTTTTCCATAAAAACCCACTCTGCTCTGATCTTTATAAAACTCAAGGGTAATAGCTAAGCCTTTGTAGTGACAAAAAATAACTTCTGTAGTACTAAAAGTGTTAATCATCAGGGCTACAAATCCCAAATATCTCAGTGGGTATTTAAGTTGTGGATCCCATTCTCTTGATTATATTATTGGTCCTTGTCTTGCTGGTTCTGATATTTAGCCACTTGTCTATCTCTTGACAGCATACATGTAGACTGAGCCAAACAAAACTTTTTTCTTTTCAACTTTGTTCATGAAGTGATTTTTAATTCAAATCAATAGATAATTCCTTTTTTTCCTTAGGACAAATAAAATCATTTTCTGAGCTATTATATAATTCATCATAGACAGATCATTGTAAACTCTTTCACAGCTGATGCTTTAGGCTTGTCCTAGGTTTACCTAGTAAGAAATTATAACCCTAAACTCAGTGTGTGTGCGCACATGCATGCATATATGTTCACGCTCATGCAGATAATTTAAAATCATGAAACTCCTAGGAAGTAATAGTGCTTTTATTTATAAATGGCAAGAATGCAAAGTGCTTTTCTTTCACTGTATAAGCTCATGTATCCACAACTGGATCCAATATTTTTTTCTATTACTAAATATATCCATAAAAGATTTTATATATAGTGTGGAGCTTTGCCTTAAGTGATTGTTCTTTACTTTTTAAATGATTACATGGAATCCTTATTATTGCTATGAAAAATATATGTAAGTATCTGAAAAAATTCAGTAAACACTTGAATATCTTGAACATTTTCATTCTCAACAACTTTTGATGGATGGATGTCATCAAAGGGAATTTCACATTTAAAAGATAATGAGGTGTTGAATTTATTGCCCCTTCTCTCCCATCATGGTAAATGCTCACCCAGTTGATAATAAAATCTGCAGCAACATCATGTTGTTTTGATGGCTTCAGAGGCAGAAGAATTTGGAAGCCAATGTGCAGTTCATTTAACTTGTGCCTAAGCCATCTGCTTATCTGCATTACTCAGCCAGCTTGCCTGCTTCTTTCTCTGAGAGTCTGCAGAGATGATTAACCTGGATGAAGATTCCTGGCAGCCTCAGTTCACTTCCTGAATCTTCACACCATCCAGAATTCCCTGGTGGAGCCTGGCAGAGTATTTGGAAAGTCACAGAGGCTCTTTGGCCTACAAGAGAATTGGCATAAGTTTAAGCTGCAGAATCACCATCACGGAGAATGCGTTCAGGGCTCAGGCTCTTAGACATAAAGTCAAGTCACCAGGTAACTAATATAGAGAAACCAAGAAAAGGATATTCCAGTCTTAAGTGTTTCATTCTGCAGCACGAGAAATACTGCAGTTCAACTAAGTTTAACGTGCCAACAAATTCTTTCTTACCAAGGTCACTTGGAAGATAAAGCAGGAGATTTTTCCCCCCTGACTTCCTGACTCACATCAGGTACAGTCTGATACTAGAAGTCTTATTCTAATGGAAGGTAGAGGCTCTCATGTTAATAGGCCCTGGGATGTCATTCTATTAAAATATGTTGTATGGGGACAGCCAGAACACAGCAGCAAGGTGGCCTGAGTGACACTAAATCTTCTCTGGGTGAAATGTCTGGCCTTCCATTAGTACTAGGAATGAGTCAGGGGCCTGCCCTGCTGTTCTCTGCTGCGAATCAGGTTTTAGTCATAATGTTCACTTGACCTTTGGCCTGTGCAACTGTCAGGAAGTGCCCAGTTGTCCAAGTCAGAATCAAGGAACAAGGGTGTAAAATGATTATAGAATGTAACTCCGTGAGTCAGGCAAAATGGCCCTTTCAAGTTGCAACAGCACTTAAGCAATGGAATCTTCTCTTGCCCTGTGTCATGCAAGTGCGGAACACTCTACCACAGGGTACACCAGTCCATTCCTGGGACACGAGTCAATAATTCATGGGAGTCATATGTCATCTTATATCCAGTCCAACAACATGTGTCACATTAAGCATTTGGGTTCCTGTGTTGTTGGAAATTGTGGAGAAAACTTTTTTGTAATGCAAGTTTCAATCAGAGGGAAGAAAAAAATAAAAATTACAGGTCTGAGATGACTGTGTGCAATAACCACAACATGGGGTGGTTTTAGGATAAAAGCTAAAACACTTAGCTTGGATGGAGGCATTTATAGTGCACTTTGGCCCCTGCTTTAGACCACACTGGGCAGGTGTAATGGCGCTCTTCCATATGACTGCACTGTGCTGGGCCTGCTAAAAACTGTGAAGTCAGTTGTACTAGTTTAAAGTGCTTCCCAACTTTCCTTTTAGAAGCATCTCTCCTTCCAAATCCTCTCTTGGGGATTCAGAGCCCCTCCAGATGAGCTCCCTTGGGCTGTTCCTTTTACCAAAGCCTTAACCTCTCCTCAATCTGCTACCCTGTTCTTAAAACACCACTATAACTACGTGACCACTAGTAACTCCTGAAAAATTAGATAAAGGTGCTTCTTGATTTTTTTTTTTTGCCCCTTTACTAAGAACTATAGAATGTCAGTGGTCTTGACACAGGAAAGCTTATGTAAGTAATAGGATATCACAATTTTCATTCCTCCTTAATCCAAAATACAATGGTACCTCAGTTCACAAACGCTTCTATTTATGAACAATTCCATTCAGAAACAGAAGCATTCAGCAAAATTTAGCTTCTGTTACTGAACTCCTGTTCCCCATAATTGTGCAAGAAATTAAGTTTGTGAACTGAGGTACCACTGTGTTTATCCTGAAATTTGAAGTCAGTGGAAGCTCACTAACTGTATCCCCTTGCAAAGTGTGGTCCAAACTAACAGCATTTGCATCATATAAATGCAGTGTTTCTGGCTCTACCTCAAACCTACTAAATCATAATTTTCCTTTTAAACAAGATTTGTACATCATTATTATTCATAATGTTTGAGAAATACTGATCTATTCCATATCAAGAAATGTTTCATTGTTTTATAACTCTAAAAGTAAGCATTTTATTGTGTAAGGGTTGTGGTAAAAAAAAAAGGCAGACTCACATATGTAAAAAACACACACACATAGGTGTTAAACCTCATACAGAGCAGTGGCTTTCAGAGTTTCATGTACAAGCGTATCATCTGTAAGGCTTATTAGATCATGGGCGGTTAGGCTCCATGTTCAGAGTTTCGAAGCAAGAAGACAGAGCATGAAATAAGCATGTCTAACAAATTCCCCAGTGATGCCGATCTTTGTGTTGAAAAGTGCAAAAATACGCTTTGAGAACTGCTGACGTATAGTGCTGTCATAGAGGAAGCGATCTATTGAGGATGCTTTGTGCCAAGAACTCTATAAGGTCCTTGCACATACACCAGGAATTTTCTATTCAGCTATTATTGCTCATGATTGCTTTAGCTATTTTGGGTCTGTATAAATTGAACTATTTTTTTTCCTACTTTAGTGAAAAGTGCCTTCAGTGACACTTTGATTGAAATTACATGAAATCTATATATTATTTTTGGTACTATGGCCGTGTTAACAATATTGGTTCTGCTTATACAAAAATAGGGACTACCTTTCCATTTTATAATGTCTTTTCAATGTTCTTTTCAAACAGTGGGGTATTTAGGTCCCCCCACTACAATTATATTATTGCTTATTTAGTTTTTCATGTCCCTTAATATTTCTTTTATATAATTGGGAGCACTGATATTTGGTGCATATATATTTATTATTGTCCTCTCTTCCTCTTAGATTGTTCCCTCTACAAAGATGTAGTGGCCTTCTTTGTCTCTCTTAGTTAGAGAAATATACTTTTCTGTGAATAAGATAGCTACCAATGCTTTTTACTGTGCTCCTGATGCATGTAGAACTGTTTTTCATCCTTTCACTTTTATTCTATGAGTTTATTTCTTTTTTTAATTAAAGATTGCAAACATACATGACAACAAGAAATGAAGATACTAAATAAAAATTTCAGATATACATATATATGACAGCAAAAAAGGATATGAAATAAACAAAAATTTATGCAACACAGACTGATAATCCAAATGCATTATTAGTTTGATATGATGTTCAAACATTATATGTTCTTTCTCATTTTCTTTTTGTATAATATTTTTGAAATAATGTATTTACAAATAAAAAAAGTTACAAATTATAGTTGAGAAACTGTCCTCAAAATTTTATGATTTATAAACTCCTTGGTTTTATTAATTTGATAAATATCATATGCTTGTTGATGGTACCACTTACATTTTCTAACAAAACTTCCCACAGAAAAGAAATATACTTATATTTGAAATCCAAAAACAACTAAAAGAGTTCACATTTTTTTTTTGTACTGGGGATTGAACTTGGGTCCTTGTGCTTGCAAATCAGGCAATGGAACCACTGAGCTAAATCCCCAGCCCTAGGAGTTTATTTTGAACTAGGTGTGTTTCTTATATAAAACATATTGTTGGATTTTGCTTTTTAACACATTCTGTCAGTCTATTTATTTTGATTAATTAATTGAGTCTATTGACATTGATGGTTGTAACTGATATATGGTTGTAACTGATATATACTGACTTATCATTGTCATGTTATTGTCCTGTTCTTCATTCTTTTTAATTTTTACCCCTCTCCCTTTAGTTTCTTGTCTTGCCTAATTGATTTGTTCTGTTGGGCCTCATGGTGTTGTGACCTTCACTGTCTTTTTCCAGGATATCATTTAGAATTGTTTGGAGTGCTGGCTTGGTATTCATGAAGTTACTCAGGTGTTCTTTGTCATGGAAGTATCTTGTTTCCCCATCCATTTTAAAGGAGAGTTTTGCAGGATACATCAGTCCAGGTTGGAGGTTGCTTTCTTTTAGGACTTGAAATACCTCACTCCAGGCACTTCTTGACTAAGGGTTTGTGTTGAAATGTCTGCTGTGATTCTGAAGGGCTTTACTTTGTATGTAATTTGTTTCTTTTCTCTAACTGCTTGTAGTATTTTGTTCTTCTGTTAGGTTTCTGGGATCTTGACTGTTATGTGTCTAGGTGTAGATTTTTTTTTTCTGTGGATCATGGCTGATTGGAGTCTTATATGCCTCACTTATCTGTATGTGAAATTCTTCCCCTCTGTTTGGGAAGCTTTCTGTCATTAATTCTGTGAACAGTTTTTTTGTCATTTGTACCACTTCATAGATTCCTATAAGTCTTATGTTATTCTTCTTTGCATCATCTAGGAGTTGTTGGATTGATTTCTTATGATCCCTAACTGTTTTTAAGAGATCTCTCTTTTCATGGTCACTGACTGCAATCCTATCTTCTATATCTGAAATTCTGGCTTCACATTTGTTCATTCTACTGCAAATGCTTTCCATAGAGTTTTTGATCTCCTGGATATCTGTTTGAATCTGTTTCACGAATTCCATTTCTTTCCTATGTTGGGCACTCAAGGTTTTCATTTCTTTTCTATGCTGGGCATTCATTACTTCTATCATGGTCCAGAGCTTCTCTATTTTTGTGTCTGTTTCTGTTCTAGAGTCTCTAATCATGTCATTCATTGTGTTCACCATCTCTGAAGTTATCTGGGAAATTATTTCTGTGTTGAATTTTTCTAGAGCCTGATTGATCTGTTTTGTTACTTCCTGTGGTATGAGTTCAGGGTGTCCTGGCGATTTATTGTCAGATTTTTCCTCTTTGTTTTCCCTAGAATTTGCTGTTGGTGAATTGGAAATCTGTATTTGTGCCTTGCTTAAGTGTTTTTCTCATTGTTATTTTTGTTGTTGGGCTGTCCCTGGTTTACTTCCTGGGTTAGTACTTTGATCTTCCTGATATAGCTGCTTTTTAGGTTTTGAATCTCTAATGACTCAGACACTCTAATTTTCATAATATCAGAAAGGACAACTCATTAAGTCAAGCACAACCCTTTAGCACAGTTGAAACAATGAGCAACACAATAGCATCAAGCACAGTTTAGAAATTGACTATTTGTGATAGTTATTAATTTATCATCTTTAACCATGTGAATTAAATCAAAATTGAGGTCCAGCCAAAAATGTTTGCAGTGAATAAACGTTTCAATATAACAACTTTACCCTTCAGGATGGGTACTTAGAAGGAGTTACAGAGAGAGGAATAGATAGGTAAAAGAATAGAAGAAGGTATCAAGTGAAGCCAGAGGACACGGGATGATCATGCAAACTAGGAAACTGTTGAAGACAAGAGGGAGAGACAGAGTGCAAGAGAAAAGACAGGAATAGAACATTTTAACAGAAATAGAAAAGCTATAAATTGTTTGCACTTTCCTTTGAAACTAATGACCATGAAGTGAAGAATAAAGAGAGAAGAAAAGAGACAGAAGAAATCCGAATTAGGGGAGGAACAGGAACAAAAAGGACAATGTAGAATAACTTTGGGAAGCAACAGACTTAGTGGGAAAAAGAAGAAAGGAAAAAGGAAGAATTTGCAGAATGGGAAAAAATAAAATTAAAAATAAGAGGAAAAGAAAAAAATTGAAGAGCCTCTTTCACAGTATATCTCTTCTGTCATGATGGACACTGTGGCCAGCAATGTGTAGAACTAAGGCAAACAGTCTTAGTCAGTGGCAGACCCCTGAGATTCAGGCTGAATTCTGCTTACAAGGCCCCAGTTGGGCTTTCTGACCTCCTGCAGGGTTGAACTCTGCAAGGTTCTACTGAAGGTTTCAGCTGCCCTTCCCCTAAAGTTAGTCCATGTTCTGCTGGAAGGTGGTGATCCCCCCAAGTTACCAACTATGGAGATCTGATGTGTCTTTATTGCTGTTTTTCATTTACATTGTATCTTTTGGAGCTGAGTAATAGGGCTTTTATGACCACCTCTCTGTGTCTCTGCTGTGTGGATCCAGGTACCAACACAGCCAGAAAGCCTGAGGGTGGGGGTGTTGCAGAGGCACCTGTGCAGCCTGGTGGTTGGCAGTTCTCCCTGGTCTGCTGGGATGGAGGCCCAGAGAGCTGGAAGTGGAAGAAGAGGAACCAAGAGCTCCCTGTGCAGCTTGGCAGTGGGTGCTTCTCACAGGTCTCTCTTGTTCCTGATTTTACAGTGAACAATTTGTTTCCATATAGCAATGGATTTTTCAAGAATGGCTTTATCATTTTCAGGTCAGGTCCTTCTATACCTATTTTCTTAATTGTTTATTTATTAATATACATATGCTGAATCATTCTTTCATTCCTGGGACAAATCTGACTTGGTCATGAGATATTATTATTTTTATGATTTGTTGTAGTCTGCAAATATCTATTTTACTTTTATTGGTACACTTTAGGTATACAATATAATGAATTCATCATTGGAAATTTGCACCTTTACATAATCTGTCTTGGTTCTTATTTTCTTCCCTATTCCCCTGCCCTCCCTTGAACCCCTCTACCCCTTTTATTTCCAAAGACTTTGTTTCCATTTTTTTCATTTTCTCATATTAATTCCATCCCCTTCTTTCCTTTCCTCTACCCCTCCCACTTCCACTTCCTTAACCCTTTTCTTACTATTTCACAGTTTCTATTATACCTTTTAGTCCTTATTTACAGTTTCAATCTCTAACAAAAGAGAAACTATTCTGTATTTACATATGTGTGTCCTATTTATTTCACTTAAGAGTATTGGCTCAATGTGCAAATTTTTAGCAATAAATGTCTCTAATTTCTCATTCTTTATGGCTGAGTAGTACTCAGTTTTATTAAATAAAAAACACACCTTTGTTATCCAGTCTCCAATTGATGGGCAATTAGCCTGCTTGTAAGTTTGAGCTATTATAAACTTTGCTGCTATGAAGATAGGTGCATATACATTGCTGTGGTATGATTCATTTAATTCTTTTAGGATGATATCTAGCAGGGCATTAGCTGGATCAAATAGGACTTCCAAGCCTAGTTCTCTGCAGTATCTCCATACTGATTTCCACAATGGTTGCACCAGTCTAAGCTCCCACCAGCAGTGGAGCAGGGTTCCTCTTTTACATAGCACCATCAGCATTTGTCATTGGTTGATTTCATAATATCAGCCATTCTTTCTGGGGTGAGGTGGAATCTCAGTGCTGTTTACATTTGCATCTCTCCAATGACCAGTGACCATTTTTTCATATGTTTATTTGCTATTTTGACTTCTTTGTCTGAGAAATGCTTGTTCATTTCAGATGCCCATTTTAAGATTGGGTCTTAAAATTTGGGAGGTCTGATTCTTTATTCTAGATAGTAGACCTTTGTCTAAGGAATGGCTGGTGAAAAATGTTCTATATATATTCTACTATATAGAATATGGAAAGAACTTAAAACATGTTGGGTCACTGTTGGCCATTTGTCTTACTGTGCAGAAGCTTTTTAATAAGAAGAGATCCCACTTGTTGATTGTGCTAGTTCATGGGCAATTGAGGTTTTATTCATAAATTCTTTTCCTATGCCAATATCTTCAAGAGTTCCTAACCTCTTTTTCAGCCAGTTTAGTGTTTGTTTTAATATTTCAATCTTTAATCAATTTAGATTTTAGTTTAGTGCATGGTGAGAGATATATGTCTAGTTTTAATCTTTGGCAAGTTGAAACCGAGTTTTACCAGCAGCATTTATTAAAGAGGCTATCTTTCCTCCAGTGAGAATGTTTGGCTCCGTTGTCAAAGATAAGGTGGCTGAGTGTGTCTGTAATTGTTTCTGCATCTTCTCTGTTCCGCTGGTCCTCAGGTCTGCTTCTTTGCCAGTACCATGCAGTCTTTGTCATAGTAGCTTTGTAGTACAGTTTCAAGTTGGGGATTGTAATACCTGCTACCTTGTCTTTATTGCTTAGAATTACTTTTGCTATTCTAGGTCTCTTCTTGTACTAAATGAATTTTTGGATTGTTTTCTCAATGTCCATGAAGTATGTTGCTGGAATTTTAAGTGGGATTGCATTGAATCTGTATAGCATCTTTGGAAGTATGGCCATTTTCACTATATTGGTTCTTTCTACCCAGGAGCAAGGGATGTCTTCCCATTTTTTGTTATCCTCTTCATGATTTTTTCAGAGTGTTGTAGTTTTCAGAGTAGAGGTCTTTGAATTCTTTTATTAGGGTGATTGTTAGGTATTTCGATATTTTGGATGCTATTGTGAAAGAAATTGTTTGCCCTATTTCTCCCTCAGTGAATCTGTTTTTCGTGTATAAGAAAACTATTGATTTTTTTTTTTGTTGACCTTGTTCCAACTATTTTACTGAATTTAGTTATTAAGTCTAGAAGACTTTTGATGGAGTTCTTGGGATCTTCTATAGAGAGTATCATGTTGTCTGCATATAATGACAATTTGACTTCTTCATTTCCTATCTTTATTCTTTTATTTCTTTCTCTTTTCTCATTGCTGTGTCTAATGTTTCCAAAACTACACAGAACAGGATTGGTGATAGTTGATATCCTTGTCTTGTTCCTGATTTTTTGCATGAAGGTTTTCAGTTTTTGACCATTTAGTCTGGTACTGGTTATTGATTTTTTCATAGATGACTTTTATCAGATTGAGGTAGAGACCGTCTATTTCAAATTTTTGGAGGGTTTTTGTCATTAATGTGTGTTGGATTTTATCGAATGCTTTTTCTGAATCTATTGATATAATCATATGGTTTTTGTCCTTGGCTCTGTTAATATAGTGTGTTACAGTTATTGATTTGCATATGTTGAACTATCCCTACATTGCTGGGATGCATTCCACTTAGGGTGTGTAATCTTCTTGATGATCTGCATTCTATTGGCCAGTTTTTGCATTTATGTTCATTAGTGAGATTGGCCTGTAGTTCTCTTTTTTGGTTGGGTCTTTCTCTGCTTTTGGGATGAAGGTGATACTTGTCCCGGAATGTTGGCCAGTTTTTGCATTTATGTTCATTAGTGAGATTGGCCTGTAGTTCTCTTTTTTGGTTGGGTCTTTCTCTGCTTTTGGGATGAAGGTGATACTTGCTTCCAGGAATGAAATTGGGTGTATTGCTTCCTTTTCAATTTCACTGAAGAGTTTAAAGAGTAGTGGCAATAGTTCTTTTCTGAATGTCTTGTAGAATGAATGAAGCATTGAAGCCTTCAGGCCCCAGGCTTTTCTTAGTTGGTAAGTTTTTAATTACATTTTCAATTTTCTTGATTGATATTGGGTTATTTATAATTTTTAGGTCTTCTTCATTCAACTTTGATAATTCATACATATCTAGGAATCTGTGTTTTCTTCTATTTCTTCTGTTTTCCATCTTATTGGCACATAGGTTCTCAAAGTAGGTATTGATGATCCTCTGAACTTCTCTTTGTTCCATTGTAATTTCACTCCTAATTGCATGGATTGGGGCCTTTTCATTCCTTTTTTTTAATAAAGTTGGCTAAGGGTTTGTCAATTTTGTTTATTCTTTCAAAGAACCAACGTGTGCCTTTATTTATTTTTTTTCCTATTATTCTCTTAGTCTCCATTGCATTGATTTCTCCTCTGGTCTTTATAATTTCCTCCCTTGTATGAGCTTTGGGTTTGTCCTGCTCTTCTTTTTTGAAACTTGAGGTTTAGTATTAGGTTGTTTAATTAAGGTTGCTTTCTTTTCCTAGTGTGGGTATTCACTGCTATGAATTTCCCTTGTAAGACTGCTTTCATTGTGTCCGATAGATTCTAATACATTGTATTGATTTTGTCATTTAATTGTAGAAACTGTCTGGTTTCTACTTTAATTTCCTCTATGACCCATTGGTTATTCAGTAGTGTGTTGTTCAATTTCCACCTGTTTATGAAATTCTTGCAGTTTATTTTTCTATTGATCTCCAATTTCATTGCACTGTGGTTTGACAATATACAGAAGGTAACTTCATATCCTTTTCACTGACTTAAATATGTTCTGTGAGAGAGTATGTGTTCTATTTTGGAGAATGATCCATGTGCAGCTGAAAATAATGTGTTTTCTGATTTTGTGAGGTGTAACATATTAAATATCTGTTAAGTTCATTTGTTTAAGAGTTTGAGATGTTTCATTGTTTATTTTTTGACTGGTTGATCAATTTGTGATTAGTGCTTATATTAATTTTTATGTCCATTAGTATTTGTTTTATATAGTTGTGCACGTTAGTCTTTTGTGCATATATATTTATGATAGTCATCTCTTTCTCTTGGATTGTCCCCTTTACAAGGATGTAGTGTTTTTCTTGGCTCTCTTAATCAGTGCTGGTTTGAATCCCCTTGATTTGCAAAAAGAATAGCTACTCCTGATTTTTTGAGAGGTTCCTGTCATGTGGACTATTGGTTTCCATCCTTTAACTTTCAGTAAATGAATTTCTTTTTAAATTAAGTGTGTTTCTTGTGTGCAACACATTGTTGGATCTTGCTGCTTGACCCATTCTGCCAGTCTATTTCTTTTGATTGCTAAATTGAGACCATTAACATTGATGGATATAACTGATAAGTATTGACTTATCCTTGTCTTGACTTTTTCTTTTTCTCAGTGTCTCCCCTTTGCATTTAATTTCTTGTCATGCCAGATGGATTCATTCTGCTTAGCTTCCTAGGTTTGTGATATTCATTGTCTTTCCCTAGGATATTGTTTAAAATTTTTTTGGAGTGCTGGTTTGGTATTCATGAAGTTCCTATAGTACTCTTTGTCATGAAAGTATCTTATTTCTCCATCAATTTTGAAAGATAATTTAACAGAATATATCAGTATTGGTCGGAGGTTGTTTTCCTTTAGGTCTTGAAGTACATCATTCCACACTCTTCTTGCCTTGAGGTTTCCTGTTGAAAAGTGTGCTGTGATTCTGAGGTGCTTTCCTTGTATATGATTTATTTCTTTTTTCTAATTGCTTGTAGAATTTTGTTCTTCTTTTGGGTTACTGGAATCTTAACTATTATATTCCAATGTGTAGTTTTTTTTTTTAGATCACAGCTACTTGGGATTTTATATGCCTCACTTATCTGTATGTCAAGCTCTTTTCCCTTAATTGGGAAGTTTTCTGCCATTATTTCTGTGAGTAGTTTTTTTTTTTTAACGTTGTCTTCACTCTCTCCTGTTTCTTCATTGACCCTGACCAATCTTATGTTATTCTTTTCATCATCTATCAGCTGCTGGATTAATTTCTTATGGTCTCTTACTATTTTAAAGAAATTGTTCTTTTCCCAGTCACTAATTGCAATCCTATTTTCTATATCTGAAATTTTGTCTTCACATTGGCTCATTCTGCTGTGTAATCTTTCAGTGGAGTTTTTAATCTCTTGAAAATCTGTTTTCATCTGTTTTCTAGATTCCATTTGTTTCCTATATTGCGATTCCATCATATTCCTTAGCTCCTTTTTTTTTTTAAATCTGTGTCTGTTCTAGATTTATTAATCATGTGTTGCACTCTGGGCACAAGCTCTGCTGTTATCTGTGAAATTATTTATTTTATATTTTGGTACCGGAGATCAAATTCAGGACTTTTCATTTGCAAGGCAGGTGGCAGAATCACTGAGCTAAACCCCCAACCCTGAGAAATTATTTCTGTTTTGTTTTGTTTTTTTCAGTACTGGGGATTGAACTCAGGACCTTGTGCTTGTGAGGCAGGAGGCAGAACCACTGAGCTAAATCCCTGGCTCATGAGAAATTATTTCTGTTTTGTTTTGTTTTTTTCAGTACTGGGGATTGAACTCAGGACCTTGTGCTTGTGAGGCAGGAGGCAGAACCACTGAGCTAAATCCCTGGCTCATGAGAAATTATTTCTGATTTCATTTTTTCCAGGTCCTCTTTTGTTGCCAGTTCAGGTAGTCCAGGTGGTTGAGTATCAGATTGTACCATTTCATTTCCCTTTGGGGTTGCCTTAGTTAATCTGGAAGTCTGGTTTTGAGACTCATTTCCATATCTTCACATTTCAACAGATGTAGCCAGTTGTGCCTTTGTTCAGGCAAGTTTTTGCTTACCCAGCGGTCTTTAATTCTCAGCAAGGCACCAAGTAGCCTTTTCTCTCCTGATTACCAGTGTACCAATTCTTGGGTTCAGAATGGTTGCCTTCTGGATCCCTGAGTTGCCCTGTTCTCTGGGTGGACTTCTGGCTGAGGCCTGTGCATACTTGGGATGGTATCTAGGCATGTCTCTGGCTAGAGGCTGTCCTTCTATGTAGCTGCTATATGGGAGGGCCTTTGGCTGGGGGCTGTGCACCCCAGAACCTGGTGTCTGAGCAGGCTTCTGGCTGGGGTCTCTACATACTTACAGATGGTATTGGGGTGAACCTCAGCTTATTGCTTATGTGCCTTTTCAGCTCTTTTCCAGGCAGACCCTTGGCTTGGGCCTGCGTGCCCAAGATGTGGGAATCAGAGCAGAGCCGTGACTGGATCAGTCTGCAGCCAGGCTGCTCTGGTGTACACTGTTGCTTGCTGGGATCTACACACACTTATGGAGGGAATTGGGCAGGCCTCTGGCTAATGCTTGTGCACCTGTGCCGCTCCTTTCTGGGCAGCCTTTCAGCCTCAGCCTGTGTTCCAAAGCTGCTGGTGAGTGGGTGAGGCCCTGGTTGGGATCTGCCTGCAGCTGTGCTGCTGTTTACAAATATTGTGGGAGTTTTTACATCTGTGTCCATTAAAGAGATTGGCCTGTAGTTTTCCTTTGTTTGTCGAGTCCTTGGCTGGTTTTGGAATCAAGGCAATACTAGCTTCACAGAATGAGTTGAACAGTGTTCCATCTCTTTAAATTTAATGGAAGAGTTTGAGGAGTAAGGAAAAAGTGCAAGGCTTTACGATCCTGGACTTCAAATTATACCACACAGCTATAATAATAAAAACAGCAAGATACTGGCACAAAAACAAACTGTTGACCAATAGAATATAATTAATGCTGGAGACACAACCCCAAGCATCTGATTTTCAACAAAAGAGCCAGTAGTACATACACAGGAAAAGATAGCCTCTCTAACAAATGGTACTGGGAAAATTGGTTATCTACAAGCAGAGATTGAACCTAGATCCATTATCTCTCACCCTGTACTAAAATCAAGTTAAGACAGATCAAAGACATAGGTATAAAAATGTAACTATTGAGTCTGCTGGAATATAAAATAGGTAAAACTCCTGAAGACATATGCATAGGTGAGGACTTTCTAACAAATCCTAACTGCACAAAAAATGTCATCAAGAATCAACAAATGGATGCCAGGGATTTAGCTCAGCGGTTCGGTGGACTGCCTCGCAAGCGCAAGGGGCTGAGTTCAATCCCCAGTACCACACACACACACACAAAGAATCAACAAATGGGATTATATCAAATTTTAAAAGCTTCTGCACCTCAAAGGAAACAACCAGCAGAGTGAAGAGACAACCTGTGGAATGGGAAAAAATATGACAGTTATTCTTCAGGTAAAGGAATAATACCCAAAATAAATAAAGAAAACATAAAAGTAGACTCTTTCTCAAAAAAGACCTAATAAAAATGGGCAATTGAAATAGGCACTTCTCAGAAAAAAAGTACAAATGGCTGATAAGTATAAGAAAAATAATGCTCAGTATCTTTGGCCATTAGAAAAATGTAAATCAACACTAGTTTCCGTCTTGCTCTGGTAAGAATGTATATGTTATAACTGTGTCTAGAAGTGCCTCCAAAGTCTCATATGGTGATAGGTACGACATTTTTGGAGGTGGCTGGATCTAGAGTGTATGATGCAGGGATCAATGGTGAGTGATTACTAAATTAGTTCACGATTGGTTTTGCATAGTGTTGAATAGGATTAAGGGTGCCCACCCTGTGTGTGATTATGCTGTATCCTCTTTGGATGTAATATAAAGGGACAGAAAGAATCTGTCATGTGTTGCTTGCTGCTTGTCTCCTCCTGCCTCCTGCCTGCTCTGTGATGCCCCCACCATCCCACCTGCCTTAGGGCCAGCCAATTATGAACTGAAACCTTTGCAAATTGTGAGCTACAATAAACCTTTCCTCCTTTAACTTTGGGTGTCAGGTGTTTTGTCTCAGCAAGAAGAAAAGTAACTAAAAGAATTTGGTTATCAAGAAACAATAAATGCTGACGAAGTTGTGGGACAACAAAAGAATACTTCTACATTGTTGAGGTAAATATAAACTAGTATAACCACTATGGAAATCAGTATGGTGATTCCTCAAAAAACAAAAATGGATGTAAGCTCAGCACTAGCCAGGCTGAGGCACAAAGATTGCCATGAGTTTGAGGGCAACCTGGACTATATAGCAAGACTCTAACTTAAATAAATAAAACTAAACAAAACAAAAAGAGTTTCCATTTGGACCAGCTGTACCTTTTCAGGGAATCTCTCCAAAGGAGTTAAAGACATCATATGATATATTCATACCCATGGTTATAGCAGCATAAATCATAATAGCTAAATTATGGCATTGGCCAATATGCCCATGAACATATGAATGAATCCATCTATCTATATATGTCTCTCTCTCTCTCTCTCTCTCTCTCTCTTATATATCATCCATAAAGAATAAATGTGAGACATTGGTGGGAAAATGGATGGGTCTTGAGACCATTTAAGTGAAATCATTCACTGAGATTAAATACCTCATAGCTCCTGTAATATAAAAGAGCCAAAATATAATTTAAAATGCAAACTAGAAGAGATGGTAGGACATAGGAAGGTAGATTTTGTGGAGATGAGAAGAGGATCTGGGAAAGGAAGGAGGGGGCAGGATGAAGGAAAGGGGAATAAAAATAATTAAAGTTCAATATGTAAATATTCACAGTCTCCAAGATGAATTTAGTTATGTGTCACAAATATATACTAATGAAAAAAGAACTTTTACTCAGAGGCTTTATATCAGGGTTTAAGGACAAGCTGCTTACCACTGTTTACCTGGTGAATTTCTTCAGGTCACATGGCTTCTTTGAACTCCACTTTCTGCTCTGTTCAAAGTAAATAAGATCCTGATGGTATAATTGACAATGTGAAATAGGAAAGAAAGGACTAAAGGTGTAGTGGAAGTGGGAAGGGTAGGGGAAAGGTAATAAGGGAAAAGAAAAAAATGTGAGAAAATGAAAAAATGGAAATAAAGTATTTGTAAATAGGGAAGGGAGGAAGGGGTGAAGGGAGGGCAGGGATAAGGGGAAAAAATGAGAACCAAGACCTTTCATGTAAAGGTACAAGATCCCAATGATGAATGTAACTGTACTGTATACCTGAAATGTAACAATAAACTCAATGGGGGGAAAAAACAAAATAAAGAATGGGCTAAGTGATCTCTTACTATATGGGTCATTTCTACAAGTCTGTGCTTATGTCTTTTTAGTGACGTGGCAACTTACAATGTAAGTAAGAAGTAATTCCAACTGGGGGAATCTCAGACTCAGGTGTAGGGGAGGAGCATTGCCATAATGAAACTTAGTTGGATAATGAATCAGGCAATCAAAGAGTTACTTGTTTCTAAGAGGGACATCATTGTACCTTTAGGTAGATTCACAGCAGGATTTTAAAAAGTTAAGTACCCCTAACATTCTTCTTGCGGTGATTGCAAAGATTCAAAATCTTACTTTTCTATGCTCAGTTTGGCAACATATATACAAAATATAACATTTCAGCAATGTGAAGTATCTTGGAATTAGAGAATAGAGAAGACCCAATGTGTTTGAAACCCAAGCCCACAGATTCCATCTTTTGGATTTCTGCCACTTAGGAAAAACATACATATCTCTCTGCATTTACAACTTAAATTAACACATCACTACACTACTTGCCTAGAGTAGGTGTTCAGGAATAAGTACAGTCAGAAATAATTATAGTCAGAAATTTGGTCTTTCTGTTTCTATGTTTGGCAGTGTTAAAAGCTGAATCTGTGTTGTAATGATATTTTATTTTTGCCATGTGAGTCAATAGATCAGGTATCAGGCATGATGGTAGATTCTGGTCTTTGGTGTCAAGGCTCATACATGTTTAAGTACCTTCACCATGTCAACCTGAAATGTTACCAGGTCTTTGTTAAGAAGACAGCCCTTCAGAGAAAGAAGACCTGAGGAGTCAGGTTAAAACTTCCAGAGTTGGGGGATGAAAGGAGCGGGTGGACCTAATTATGTCAGAATATGCTGAGAAGTCAGAAGAGAGCTATGGGTTTATGATGATGAAAATTAAGAGTGAGAATAGATGGTGCTTTCATGTGCAAGGAACAACAATGAGAAACAGTATACAAGGAGCAACATGTGGAGTATGGTTATTGCAAAGTCTTTAGGGACATAATGCCATTTGGATTTCTCATAACTGCCTCCCAGTATTTCTGCTTTGAATTATCTTTTTTAGTTCTTCTTGGTATAATTTCATGTATGAAAGAATTTCTCCAAAAGGTTTGGGAAAAGTAAATAAAAATATCCTTTGGAGTATGGAAAAACCCAAGATTTATGGATTTATTTTACATTTTAAGACATGCATTAAAAAGTAGTGAGGCTCTGACCTGAGAGGTAAGACACGGGGGCCAGACATTACCACGTTCTGAATCATGTAGGAAGTAAGTAGAAGCCTGGAATCAAGGAGAATAAGTAAGTAGGGTGATCCTACACAGCTCAACAGAGCTAGCACTTTGCCTCCTGTCTAGGCCCTCTCTCCCAAAGCTGTGCTGCTTTGCTTCTTAACTAAAAATAACCACCCTCTGCCTTACTTTTGTTATTAATATTTTTTTTTAATTTTAAGGACTTTTCTCATTTCATGGCATCTTCTACAAGCTTTACTCTCCTCCTACTGTGTATTTAAGTGAATTATGGTGAAGGCTATCTTGCCTGATGTCCTGGCAGTCCTTTGGAAATCAGTATTTTGAAGGCTCACAGTAAATAAATTTTGGGTTTATTAACTCAAATTAATTTGGACAACCAGGATTTAGTAGGATGGTGTTGGTGATGTTAAGTCTAGAGGAAGAATAATGTTTATTCTATAACAAAATTTCTACAGATAATGCTAGTTTCCTTGGTTGTTTTATTTGCTACCAAGAAATAAATACTGTAAAGTCAAGATGTGTCTCCTGTGTGATGTATGCTGACTTTTACATATTCTGCTATCTTTTTACTAACTGGACAAGTATGTCAAATACATGAAGATTTTAAACAAATGATGCATATAAATTTCCAAAAACTTAGAATATGCAGAATAATATTTTAAAAAAGGAGAAAAGGAATTAACCATAACTTCACAACTTAGAGGGCATCACTGTTAACATTCTGGCATATATTCCACAAATCTTTTTTCTTATATTTGGGTTGCCCACACAGTAAAATATACTTTCCGTCTTCTTACAGTTTTATGGCAAAAACTTATCCAGGAGCTCTGTGGTTAGCTATGTGCTCTAGCAGTCAGAGGTCGTACTTTATTATCTGCATTCTGTTACTCTCTAAAAATGCTATTGCCTTTTTGTTTGTTTTATCAAGTTATGTAAAGCACTTCAAATATAATATAGACCTTTGTGACTCCATTTTGGAATTCCTTTATCCATTTACTTCAGTAGAAGTGGAATGATCTGGTAGCAGTGCTGCCCTGTTAACCAAATATTGCCAAAGCTTTATTCTACGAAAAGGCAAGGAGGCAGCAGATTTCAGAATGGAGGGCTATATTCTTTATTCTATAGATAAACAAACTGCTCATCAGAGATCAGAGTTGAGTTGTCAAAACTAACACCTTTCCTTGACTTCAGTCTTTAGCACTGCCATAGGTAATGTACACCTGCTTCCTGAACTCCTCCTTATTTGGCCCCTAAGACATTATCCTGAACCTCTTTTCCCCTCACTGTTCTCTTTTCTTTGTCTTCTCCATGCAGCCCTCTGCCTCCACCTTGTCACTTTTTAGATCTCTACTTCTGCATTTTTTTTACATAAGTGAAATCCTGTGTTCTCCTGCCTTCAACCCTCAACAATCACTTCTCTGTAGAGGATCCAATGCTATGTCTATGGTCAAGGTTTAACTTTGCATTTCTTTACAGGATACCTCTCCTGTGTGGGGACACGGGGGCCCTCTACCATGTATGGGGGCAGAATAACTGAAATAAATGAAGTCCATATTCTTATGGAGCTTATATTCTGGAAGGAATAGACTAACAATAGCCAAGTGAGATATTTAAATCACAAAATTTAAGATCAATGGTCAGTGTTTGTAGCCTCATAGAGCAGAGTACTCTAAGAAAGAAAGATGGGGGAATCAAACACGATTTGATAGGATGCTCTTGAAGTTCTTTATGGAGGTGATATTTTAATTAAGGCCTACAATGAGATTATGTTAAATCCTGGGGCCCAAACATCCAGAAAAATTTAAGACTAGTGTGAAAGTCCTAAATGAAAAGGACCTCTACACATTAACCAAAAGAAGATCAGTTTCAGAGTTGAGTAAAAATAATTAATTTTGATTATAGCAAATCCTGTGACAATAGGAAATATTTTCATATTCCAAAACATCTGAAAAGAGATCTCTTTGTTAGTAATATGTAAAACTTTCACTATCAGTGTACATGATTTTACAACACCATTTTTAATGTCTATACATGCATTCTATTTCATGATAATACCACTATATATTTAACCAGTAGTCTTTTAAACATTGAATGATATGAAATCATTCTTTTTAGTTGCAGGAATTTCTAGTCTCTCAAAATTATAACCACTAGGCAAGCATAAATAAGGAAACAGTAAAAATGCTGGCAGCAAATACAATGTGGGTGGGAAATCACCATCAAAGGAGACTCTGTTCCTCCTCTAATAGTTCTAAAATTCTTTTAGGGGTGTTATTCCTGTTCTTTAAACTATAGTGGAAAATTATTTCTCTAAATTTCTAATTTTGGAATAATTGTGAAAATTTCAAAGATAATACACAGATTCCTCCATATACTCCTTGCCCAGCTCATTTATAGGTCCACAAAACTATGGTCCATTTATAAAACTAAGGACCCTATATTGGTACATTACTATTATATAACTTTAAAACTTTATTAGAATTTCATGAGTGTTTCATTTAATACCTTTTTTTAAATTCTCAAATTCAATATCCAGGATACCATGTTGTGTTTAGTCATCTTTGTAGTCTTATTCCTTGTTGTTCATGGACTTGAATATTTTGAAAAGTAAAAGTCACATATTTTGTAGATCCTTCTCAATTTAGGTTTATCTGATTTTTTTATAGTTAGACTGCAATTATGAGCATTAGGAGAGAACAGCACAGAAGTGCAGAGAACTCATATCATATTGGAAATAAATGGTATCAACATCCTTAATCAACTCAACTTTGATAACCCACTCAACATAGGAGTTGCCAGGTTCTTCATTGTAAAGAGAGCTCTCTCTTGTTTCTCAAAACCCAGTTACTAATTTCAGTCCACACTCAAGAAGATCAGGAAGAAGGAGGTGGGGGAGAAAGGAGGTGCATCTCCTAAAGTGGGAGCATTCTGTGCATAAATTATTTGGAATTCTACAAGGAATATTTGCCTCTTTCCTTTCATTTATCCAACCACATGTATCAATATATTTGTTTCTTCTTTGAGTTGTCCTTACAAATTTCTTATGCTTGTTCAATTACTCCAGCTTTGTAAATGAGAAGTCTTCCAGTTTGACTCCTATGTTTCTTCCTTAGTCATTAATCCTTTTGTTCTTTAAATACTTACTTGCTTCTTCTCAATTTTTTTTTTTTTTTTGTACTGGGTATCGAACTTGGGTCCTTGTGCTTGCAAGGTAAGTGGTAGAACCACTGAGCTAAATCCCTGGTCCCTCCAGGCTAATGTTGTATTTTCTCTGCCCTAAAGGACAAATCAGACATTTTTTCAAGATCCCAATTTTTTTGTTGGAAAATCTTGTCTAAAAACTAAGATGTGCCCATCAACAATCATTTGTCAAATATCTACACCCTGTCCAATTGGAGTGATATTATTCTAAATATGACTTGAGTTAATTCTTTGAACTTATCCATGACTATTCTAACAAGTATATAGAAGAAATTATGTGACAAAAATAACTGTTTAAAAATGTTTATGGACTGCTAAATTGTCTTCTAGAAGGTTTGTACCCATTTATATGGCTATCAGTGGTATTAGCAATTCATATCTTTGAGCTTTAATGGCCAATAAATTTCATTTTTCTGCCAAATATAAATATATGTATTTTAAATCACCTCCACTTTCAACACACTGTCCTAACTACACTTACTTTTCACTAGGACCATTAATGAAATTGTAGTTAATCTCCCCTTTTTCAACACCCATTACCTTCATGTTTAGAGAAAAGTCAGAATAATGTTTTAAAAATACATGCAAATAAATTGTATCATTTTGTGCCCTGGGTGGAAATCTTTCAAGAGTGCTCAATGTACTTACAATGCAATGTAAAATCTTTACTATGAGTATAAGGCCACAAGTAGTTTAGATTCTTTCTGTATCACTATGCTCTTCTTGTACCTCTGACTCCTCACTTAATGCAACAGGCAAGCACTGGTCATCATCTGATTTGTTCAGTAAGCCAATCTGCATCTTGATTCATGACTTATATATGAATTCTCCTACTGCCAGGAATATATCCCCATTCTCCAAATAATTCACTTGATTTATGTTTCAATTTATTGATCCCTCATAAAAATTAATTCCACCTGAAAATTCTCTCAATTTCCCAAATATTGTTTTAAAAGCAGTTTTCACAGGTTCTAATTAAAATAATATAATGGCTTCTGTGACATCCATCTCTCTAACAGATTTAAAACTTGTAGTAAAAGCAATAGTGTTCAGTTTGATCAACCTCTCACATAGCTCCTGGTACTTAGTAGGAATGCTGTAATTATTTGGTGAATGAATTTTAAGTGGTGTCTTGAACTCATTCAATGAAACAGTCACAGGAGAAAAATCTATATTGAATAAATGCCTTAAAACTATTTTTTATGTTTAAAAGATTATGAATTGACATATTTGGGAAGGGAAATAGATCAGCCCATTCCTCAATTAGAATATGATTTTCAGAGAAATAAAGGACAGAACATATTTAACACTTCTAGTGTACATTGGCAGTTCAACCTTCAGGAATATACTTGTTTACATTCAGCAGTCTAGGAGAGTGTGCGTTTTCCTACACATTTTTTGTGGAAGAAATATGTCTTCTGAGGATAGCTAAAACAACATTTCCATGCTACATTATCTTCATATAATGTGATTTTGGTGCACTTCCACTTGAGGGATGCAGTGTGATCCTTTCCTTTGAATCTAGGAAGATTAGTGGCTTCAGCAGAGTTGATGATATGTGACTCCCAAGTTAGGTTGGAAAAGATGATATAGCTTCTACCCGCTTCCTTTGAAATCCTTGTTTTTGGAGGTCATATAAAAAGAGGGAGCTCTTTATGCTACATGTCTTAGTTACTTTTCTCATTTTCTAAGACAAAATACCAGACACCCAAAGTTAACGGAGGAAAGGTTTGTTTGGCCCACAGTGTCTAGACATTTAGCTCATAACAGGCTGGCTCCAAGGAAGGATGGCATGGCAGAGGGGCATCACAGAGGAGAAACAGTTTACTGTGGGCAGCAGGCAGCAAAAGCAGAAAGCAGCAAGTGATAGACAGAGACAATAGCAATCCTGTTTCTGTCCCTTATATTCTGTCTGGGCTACCTGCCCCTAGGGTGGGTGGCATTTGTACCAAGGTTGTGACACCCTTAATCCTAGCATCACACTGTGAACCAATCCTAGCATGACATCCTTAATCTCCGCATTACACACTCTAGATCCAGTTACCTCCAAAAAGCCCCACCTATGACCACATGAGGCTTTAGGGGACATCTAGATAAAAGCCCTAACACCAGGATACATGGGGAGGACAGAGGTGGGTGTTCTGGTCCACAGTCTCCATGTGGTCCCAGCTAGTAGTCAGCATCAACCACCAAACAAGTGAAGGGCAACACCTCCAGGTTACTGCTGCCCACAGCTGTGGAGGCCTCTCCACTTCTTGAGTCTTTCCAGGTGAAGCCCCAGATTTTGTGCAGCAGAAACAAGCTGCTGTACTGTACTTTCTCTGTATCCTAAACCCACAGAATCTGGGAGCAGGAAAAAATCATTGTTTTAGGCTACTAACTTTTGGTATAATTTGTTTGCAGCTATACAAACTGAAAAAAGAGTTCACAGTGTAATGACTTTGAATTTTGCTTATCTTTCCCAGACTGAGAATAGAAACTTAATTTGTGTTCATTTGATTACTAATGTTTCATTGCTTTTTATATGAGTATTAAGCAGTTCTATCTTTTTACCTTATCATTTTCTTATTTTTTTTACATAGATTCTTTTGCTTTTGGTTCTGTAAGAATTCTTTATGCATAAAAGATTATGAACATATCCTCCCCTGAGTTCCAAATATTTCATAATGATTTATGTCATTTCTGGTGTTGTTGACTTGCACTCATCCTTTCAAGTTAGAACCTCAGTGTTTTTTTTGTTGTTGTTGTTGATTTTTCTAGGGCACTCATGATCCAAGAGTCATGACTTTGTGATTTCAAGACAGTTAAATTGATTCTATTTCTGTGTTTGAGAAAAGAGTGCTCCCTCAGCCAAGAACATGGTCCCCTATAACTTTTAACTTTCCAAAGTATGGTAAAGATCATACTTTGATTAATATAGAATAGAGGATACGGAAACACCCCCAAGCATATTCAACTATTTGATCTTTGATAAAAGGGCAGAAAACATACAGTGGAGAAAGAACTTGCCTCTCTAATAAATGATGCTGGGATAATTGCCTATCCACTTGCAGAAAACTAAAACTAGACCCATATCTTTCATCACTTACTGAATAAAAATCAAATAGATCAAGGATGTAAATGTTAAAATGGAAACAATCTGCTAGAAAATAAAATAGGTAAAACTCTTGAAGACATAGGTGTAGGTAAAGACTTTCTAAACAGAACCCTAGCTGCACAAGAAATAGTACTGAGAGTCAAGAAATGGTGTTATATCAAATTAAAAAGTTTCTGCACAGCAAAAGAAACAACCAACAGAGTGAAGAGACAACCTAGAGACAGGGAAAGACTCTTTTGGCCAGGTATTCCTCAGAAGGCTAATATATAGAATATATAAATATTAAATGTATTTTCAAAAGTCATATTTTCATAAAACTTACATTTTTAAAATATGAAGCCTCTTAATAGAAGAGTGATTTAGTTTATTCTTGTGTTACAGTAGTTATCAGTAGCTGTGATCTACAGATGAATAGGTGTGATCACGGATCTTATACACCAGAGTAATAAGAACTTTTCAAAATCGAGAAGCAAGCATGAGGAAAGTAAAAGTTAACAATAATTAGGAAAATTTATTCTAGGAAGAATCCAGGCGAGGCATGGATTTCTACTGTTCTTAAATGATGAGATAGGAGAAAATCTAGGTGCACAGTGGGAATCTGGAAAATAAAAGACCAACTATAAAAGGCTAACATTATATATGTTTGCATTGCAAAATACTTTATTTTTTCCACTTTTATTAATACATTACACGATTACATTACTAGTGAGAGGTTGGTACAGTACGTAATCTATTGAGTTCTTTTATGAATCTTCTTTTCCTACTCTCCTTCCCCTTCCTTCTATCTTTTCATCCCCATCCCATTTGAAAAAGATCTACTTCCCTATTTCCTGCTACCTTCATTTTGCTCTTTATATATTGGGCTTCTCATAGGAGAAAAACCATGTGGTGTTTAAGCTTGTGTGTTGATTTATTCCTCCATTGTTAATAGCTGACATTTCAAAAAGCCACTGGATAACTGAAAAATAAACCACGTTGATAAATATGAAAAGGCACTGGCTTTTGACATTAAGCTATCCTGTAGGTCTGAATTGTCAGAGGTAGGGATGTATGAGTCATAGATTGTCTATCTAGCGAAGGATTGTAACTCAAAGAATAATCTAGGATCGTGTTGTAGCTACTTTCATCATCTCTGGGTCACAATACTCGACACCCATAAATTAGAGGAGGCAAGGTTTATTGTGGATCACAGTTTGTACAGGTTTGAGCCTGTAGTTGGCTGGCTTTAAGGCAGGGTGGCACAGCAGAGGCTTGTTTATGGCATGGCGGGGCAGCAGAGAGCAAGATCAAGGGAGCAGGGAAGGAGATAGACTCTTCCAGATCCCACCTTCAGTGTTCCACCTTCTCCAACCAGCTTCACCTCCTGATATCACACTTGATTATACATTGTCAGTGGATAATCAACAGATAAGTATCACACCTCCATGATCCAGTCACCTCACAAAATCTCCACCTATGAGCTTTAGGAGTACATCTAGATATAAGCATAACAGGTAGACATACATAGTTGAGTTTTTATGTCAAAATGTGAAAGCATATTTTGTACTCAACATTGGTAGTTGAAGATTATATCGAGTTTATACTTTAAATAATGTTCAAGTGAATCTAGCTGATTTAGTTTTACCAAAAAGCAATTATAACTGAAAAAATATGACGCCTTTTCTGCCTTTAAATAAGAGGACAGGAATCCTAGGTGGTGAGCCAGTCGTGCTGCCACAGTTAAGGACCCACCCTTTTACCTACTATCAGTTTATTCTAACTGCAAGCCAGATTCTTGGAAGAGGTGGCTATGTAAACAAACCCATAAAGTGACAGTAAGTATCACACGGAGACAGCCAGTAGCAACTGCTGTAATTGCTCTTCAGAAAGGAGAAATCCATCCACAGTGAAGCGTGATCGATCAGCACAGTTACACTGGCTTCCATCACTAGGAATGTGATCAGTAGTAAACACTTTTTGGTAACTTTGTAATCCCTTTACACATAATGCAACACTTGCTGATTTAAGGATGTTTTGAGATACTCAAGTAGAATAATCTGTTTTAAGCACTTTAAACATGTAGTATTTTAAGAAAAATGGCCAGAGAATTCTCACTGCTTCTCACTTAATAAAGGAGCTACATCTATTGAGCATAGTTCGTTTTTGAATAAAAATGTTTTCTCAACACTGTTACTGGCTACTTCTGGGTACAAAGTAATATTTCATTGCATGTTGCTTTGCATTTCCCTGATGCTTACTGATGTGAGAGCATCTTTCCCATGCTTATTGGTGATTTGCATATTTTCTTTGCAGAACTATCTATTGAGATCATTGCCCAATTAAAAAAAAAACCTTAGCCTTTGTTATATTGAGTAGTGAGGGTTATTTATCTTACATTTAAGTCTCATAAAATAGATGATTTACATGTATTTTCTCATATTCTGTGGGTTGTTTCACTTTAAGAGTATTATTTGAAGCAAAGACATTTTTGAATAATTTTGATGAAGCCCAGTTTAGTGTCCTTTTGTTGTCACTTGTGCTTGGGGTCCTCCAGCCTCAGCCTCCTGGAGGCTGGGATCACAGGCATGTACCACCATGCTTGGCTCCTTCTTCTTCTTCTCCTTCTCCTTCTCCTCCTCTTTTGTCTTTTCTCTTTTTTTTAACCAGGGATCAAACTCGGGACCTTGCACTTGTGAGGCAGGCAGCAGCACCACTGAGCCAAATCCCCAGCCCTCATTCTTGGCTTCTTCACTCTTATCTTCCCCAATTTTCATTAAATAGTATATCAACAGCAGTAGTTTACTTCATCACATCAGGATGCCAAGGTGAAGAGGTGACCAGAAATGGAATTCCTGTTAGAGAAAGCCCTGGCTTTGAATGAAATATTTTGATATCTTTCTTGGAAAAAAAAACTATGAACAAAGGTGTTCATAGAGGAAACATCTGTTTTGTTCTAAGAGGAGGAAAGAGAAAGAAGTGGAGATGTTGGGAGGAAAGGGTGGGGTTGGAGTGAAGCTAACAGAAGACTGTGTGCTCCATGATGTTACCCAAATCTTCAAGTGAAAGTTGATCTCCCAAATTGCTTTGTGAATGAATTGTGTATTGTGTGCAAATAAAACCACTGAAGAAGTAAAGGGTCATTCAGGAGCCAGGGTTGGAAGAGAAGGAAGGATCAGCCATCCCCCATAAGGCAGATGAGGCAAGAAGGACCCAAATTATTTAGGTATTAGCAGAAGTGTTTAAGGAAAATATTACCTTTCCTTGAGCTGCATGAAAGCTAGTTCTACCCAGATTTTGGAAAGTTGGGATAGGAGGACTCACATTTAACTTCTGGGTGGCAGCTGTATTGTACCATGGCCTTCCTGGAAATCCAAACAAAAGAATGACTATTATGTTGAAAGTTTTTGATAATTGTCCAAGGACATGTATGGGAGCAAGCAGGGCTTTTAAAACTCAGTTCAAAACTTGGCTCACCTCTATAATGAACATTTTCATATATTAAGGTCAACCTAGAGAAAAATACTTGAACTGAACCTTCAGGTTAACTTTGCTCCTGAGGGATTTTGTGTCCTTTGGTAATGTTATCTCTGTACTTTACGAGAAACCTGTTAAGAGGGCCCTCTCCTCTTCCCGTGTTGCCTCAAATGGTGTGACCTCGAACCTCTGCCTTCCCAGAGAGAGGATGCTTCACAAGTCAGAGGAAAACTATCTGATCAGATATCCCTTTTTCTGTCCCCTCTCTCCTGCTGCAGGGAAAGTGATCAACCTGTACCACATACCAGCTACAGCTAACTGAACCTGCAAGAAGCTCAGAAAAGGCTTCTTCGAGAATGAATTAAAAGGTAGGAAAGTTGATGTACAATGCTTTTGGATTCTCTGTTATTCCTAGCTGCTTTCAAATGATAAATTTTGAAACTAGAGAATAAAAGAAGAAAAAGATATGAGACTCTCAGGTTCTGAGATCTATATCTTCCATTTCTGCCTCTGGCTCAGGAATCCTGCTGGTTGACTTCTAATTTACAGAAGAGATTTCTTTTTAGATTATTCTGTGGCATTTCCCAGCTCTTTTATACTTATATATAATATGTTAATTTACCTTGAGGCAAGTAGATGGATTTAAATTCAAATTCTATGGGAGCAAAGAACTAGAAGAATTACCATTGCAGGGATAACAGTTTTTGCAAATATAGTACATAAACTCTCATACTTTTAACCACATTTCTGTAATATTGTAAGTAAGGGAATCATTATCAGTCTTCAAAAAGTTTATCCAAAATATTCCCAGTGAAGTTTTTTCAAATCATCATGGGATTTGTTCTGTAAATCAGAAACCAGGATAATAAATTGCCAGAATGTATAAATAACTTGGTAAGTGCTCACTCTGAGATATTTTTAATGAAGAAATAGAAGATATTATTCTGTTTAGTTTTCATTTTAGTTGTAGGGAGGATACAAAGTGTAATCAAAGATAACGATGTCTGATCTGAAAGAGATCCTATCACAGAATCATCAGTTGAGGCTAGGATTATCATGGAAAGAGGGATTTTAATGATATAAAAGATTTCGAAAGGTTTTTTTTTTGTGAAAAACCATTTTTAGAAAATCTCAGTTGAGGTAGTAATATTGGAGCATTTGTAGAATAAGGGGTACCAACCACTCTTAAATATCTATCTGTTTCTAGTAGCCGATGGTTTGGATGGTAGGGAAGCACTAGGCCAATAAGCACGGAGTTTCCCTTCCACGTACATTAAGAATCCTATTGAAGTTGTTTAATGGTTCTGGTGATAGATTATTCACACATTCAGATACCTACATCTCTGCTGCTACTTAAAGCCATTGTGTGTTGGTGGAGTCGGAAATTCACAGGGCTTATCTAGTCAAACTCCCATAAACACTTTCAAATTTGCTCTAACCGGGGCCAAAATGTTTGCTTCTTCCCTTGGGAAACTGCTGGATGAAAAGGAGTAGGCTTTAATTTGCTGACTAAGAACCTGGCATACATAAAGGTTAGTGAACCAAATCCAGGATTCTTGTTGGACATGTGGTCTGGACCTGAGATTAGAGGACTCTCTCTTTTAAAAAAAAATAAAAAGTTGAGAATTAAAAATATCAGAGCTCATTACTTAGGTTAATTCATTGACTAGTTTATAGTACAAAAATACAGGAGATTTCTTAAAGATTGTGTTGTCTCTGGTTCCCGACCAGGAACACAGAATAATTCTCCTCAGTATTTATTTTCCAGTGCTGCCATCTTCATAGCTACATTCTCTGTGGTGTTGATTCTTTATGGAGAAGTTTCCTCAAGAATCAAAGCCTCAGGGGGTTGCCCTAATTTGAATGTTTAAATCAATTTTCTTCATTTTACACCGGGAATAAAGCAGAAAATGTGGCTTTGGGTTTAGTTTAACAATGATGAAGTTTCAATTGGACACACAGCGTTCACTTAGTGCTTAAATGTCATTGGTTAGTCAGCCTCCCTTCTGAGCTCCTGCTGTTTGAAGCAAGGACTAGACAGGCTGACAGCATTCTCCAGTAGACTCCTCTCCATCATGAGTCAGAGACCCATTTCTTCAGTCTGAGATTACAGTCTCTCTCTTAGTCCCTTGAGTCTCTAGCCAGGCTGCAGTTTGTTCTGGAAATGAAAATTGTCCCAAGCCAAACATACTCTTTGCTTTCTAAGTTGATGTTCTTGGAGAGAGAAAAGGTTTCCTCTTAAGCAGAATCTTTTTTTAGGTCTTAGGAGACCCGTGTTTGTTTCACTGTGGCAACTCATTTTTAAAAACCTTATTTGGCTGTTCTTTACCTGTACACTGATGAGCTCCTAAACCATAGTTTCCAGTCTTTGAGACAGCACTGAATATTTGTCAAAGGGAAGATTCATATCACCAGCTTAATTGGGATTCATCTGGCTCTGGAATCATTCAAGAGTAATTTACTCAATTAGTGCCTGGCCGTTAAATGCTTATTTGTTGGCGTCTGAGAAAGAAAATTTAAACTCACTAGCATTTTGACTTGTAAGGAAGACAAAGAAATTATATACCTTTAACTTTAATGGTTTATTATTGTTACATTATGAATCTTCTTAGTATAAGTAGCTAAAGAACCATGTGGAATACTAAATAATAGCATTGTATGCCATTTCTTTGGATATAGATATGCTACTATAAACATAGCTAACAAATATTGCATTCAGTTCTCATGATAAATGTACTAAAATTAAATGTTGATTAGAATACTCCTACATAATTCTTATTTAGTTTAATCAGATCAGTGGGCAACCTTTAAAATCTATCTGAGTGCATTTACACTGTGTGTGTGTAAAAGTGTAATAATATTACAAATAAACCTGGCTGCCAATATTCATCTTTACATTTTTGTTTTGTCCAACCATCCTTAGAATTTTCCTTTCACTGAAGCAAAGGATGTAGAAAGTTCTGGGTCGATTTCAGGAGTTGTATATTACATGATCTCTGCCTCTATTGAGGTGTGACTTTGTGAGGACTAGTTTCCTTCTCTGATTCCCACTTTCATCATCTATAAAATGCAGTGCTTCAGTTCTTGAACTGGGGCTATTCCGTAAAGACACAGTTTCCATGGGCAAGGACATAAGGGTAAGAGAGGCCAGTCTCTGAGCAAGATGACTTCAGATGGGTAATAGCATCATCAGATACAAATGAGTGCTTAAAGAGTTGAAGAGGAGTTCTGCATCAGACGGTGACCAAGGAGGGCTGTCATATTATGTGAAAGGTTAGGTTTTGGTGGTGCAGTGATGCTGGAGCTATGACTCAAACGGACAAGGGAAGCAAGGCTTTGCAGAGCTGGGGAGAGGAATGTGGCAGAACAGCGAATGAGAAAGCCCTTCCATCAGCAGACCAAACATGGCTTGTTTGCGAAGAGCAAAGGGCTTAGTACTCATGGTACAGTGACAAAAGGGCAGAAGCAGGAAGACTTGGAAGTCAGAGAGGCATCGTGACTGAGTTTGTGGGAACTTCATGGCCGTGTTCAGAAGTTCAGTTTCTACTCTAAATATACGGGAAAGCAACGGAGCATTTTGAGTAGATAAATAGTGGCTGATTGCATTGTATAAAGAATTTCCTGCCTAGTCTGTGAGATAATGGAATGCAGAAGGGCAAGATGGGGAGCAGGGTGGCTGCTGAGATTTGAATCCTAATACGAATAGAAAGCAGCAATGGTGAATTCTCATCAATATTCCTTCATTTTCAAGGATGCAGAAGTATTTGCATGGCAATACAAATTCTGAGGATATTCTTCGATACCCTAAAGTATGCTCATGGATTACCATCAGCAAAGAGTGGACACACTATAAATTCCTTAAACTATGCTTAAATGTTTTCTAAAAGCTCTTTACATTTTCTTTACTAAACTACCATGAAAAACAAAGAAAAACAAAATGTAGGAAAAGCAGATTTGTTAAAAGTTCTTTGTGGTTTATAACTTTTTTTTGGAGAATTGCTTTATTGCCTTCAAATCTATCTTTTATATAATTAGAATAATAATTTGAAAATTTTGAGTGAGAAATCGTTTTTAAAATTTTTTTCCCATTAAGTTTATTGGCACATTTAAAGAAAACAGTACAGTTACATTTTTCACTGGGATCTTGTACCTTTACATGATATGTCTTGGTTCTTTTTTTCTTTTTATTGAGTTTATTGGTACAATCTGGGTATACAATACAGTTACATTCATTACTGGGATCCTATACCTTCACATGACAGGTCTTGGTTCTCATTTTTTCCCCTTGTCCCTGTCCTCTTTCACCCCCTCCTAGCCTCCCCATTTACAAACACTTTACTTCCATTTTTTCATTTTCTCATATTTTTTCTTTTCCCTTGTTCCCTTTCCCCTACCCTTCCCACTTTCCCTACACCTTTAGCCCTTTTCTTCCTATTTTACACTCTTAATTATCCCATTAGGATCTTGTGTACTATTATAGTTTTTCACACCAGAGAGACTATTCGGTATTTACACATGTGACTTATTTATTTCACTTAAGAGTATATCCTCAATAAGTATCCATTTTCCTATGAATGACTCTAATTTCTCATTCTTTGTGGGTGAGTAGTATTCCATTTTATAGAAAAACCACATCTTTATCCAGTTTCCAAAAGATGGGCAAATGGGCTGTTTCCAAGTTTTAGCTATTACAAACTGTGGTGCTATAAACATTGGTGCACATATGTCACTGTCGTATGTTTCTTTTAATTCTTTTGGAAAGATACCCAGCAGAGGAATAGCTGGGTCAAATGGAACCTCTAGTCCCAGCTCTTTGAGGTATCTCCATATTGATTTCCATAGTGGTTGCACCAGTCTGCACTCCCACCAATAATGGACTTGGTTCTTATTTTTTGCCATATCCCTGTCCTCCCTTCACCCCATTCACCCTTCCCTATTTACAAGGACTTTATATCTGTTTTTTCCTTTTTTCACATTTTTCTTTTCCCTTATTTCCTTTCCCCTTCCATTGCCACTTCCTCTTTAGGCATTTTGTTCCTATTTCATACTATCAATTATACCATTTGAGCCTTAACTTCTTTTGTTAATACATAGACTACTCCTTATTTTTGTGAAGCAATTGAACAATTCCATAACTTCCGATGAGAAAATGTTTTACAATCTAGACTGATCACTGCCTATTTTTGAAATAGAAAATATTAAAAAGATAAAGAATACTTCAGGGATTTTGATGCAATAAAATTCCTTTCATTATATTCCTCTTCCTTTATGTGCACTAAATAATAAAAGACTAACAAATAGAAAAGATCACTCCAAAGAATTAATTTTAAGCAAAATATAGAGAAGAAAATCCACATTGAGTGAACTGAAAAAAAAAAAGAACATATCTACAAAGCTAAATTACAAAAACAATATGCTAAACAAAAGTGAGATATGGACTCTGGGAAATGTTGCTAGATCAGTAACACCCTAACTGCTCTAAAACCACGGTCAGGTGATCAGCACACTTTGGCAGGAACTAAATTAAAGGCAGTAAGAAATAGAGACAATGGAAGATATAGCCAGCCCATCTCAAGAGGACAGCTGTAGCTCAGATGCAGCCAATTTTTACCATGCCAAAAAAAAAAAAAAAAAAAAAATGCCACTGAGGATTGCCAGATCCTCTGACTTTGTTAAAAAGAAGCTTGAAAGAAAGATTTTTATATGAAGTGTTCCTGTCTTTCAGAAATTGTGTGGGCCAAACAAAATTATATCTGCCAGCTGGGTTCCATCTGTGAGCTGCCAGTCTATGATCCCAGCTCAAAAAATGTCATAGTTCTTAAAGGCTCGTCTAATGAGTCTTTGATTGAATGGTTGAGAAACGTCCTTGGAGGTACCTACTTCATGTTACAACATGGTAGGGAGGCAGAACCATTTATGGCAGCCTTCAGATGGGATTGCGAGGTGGGAGGCTGAGAGAGGTCATTAGCACAGGTAGACAGAGGTCCTGGGACTGAATGGGCTCGGTAGCCTTCTCCCTGTACTTCACGGTCTGAGACTGGAGGCTGTGGCGGGGTTAGCGGATAAGGCACGAAGCACATGCAGTTTAGCTGAGTGAGCCAAACCCAAACTAAAACTGGAACTGCTCCAGCTCGTGCTCCTGCTCCTCCTGATTCCGGAACAAAGCTGCCTAGGTGGGACTGCTGTAGAGGTGATTAATAGCCAGAAGGAAAGCATCACAGCCTCTCTGCACAGATATAGCAAACCTGAGTGAACCACACAGAAGTCTGCCTCCCGTCAATGAAGGAACAGAAGCAGAAGACTAACATACCTTAGACCAGGAGGCTTCTTGAAAGATAAAAAGAATTAAAGGAGACTCTTCTTCATTATCTCAAAGAAACTAGGGCAACAAATACTCTTCAAATCTTGCAGGAGAAATGGAAAATATTTAAGAAAAACATGTTAACAGGACAGATATGAGGCTATATACATTCTTCAAAAATCACTAAATCAAACCCTTATCTCTCTCACTGCAATGTTTTTCCTTGTAGCTAACTTGCCCATTCTTTCCACAGAGACCACTGTCCAAATTCACCCAAACTTCAGTCCACTGACACATCTATTTTTCCCACCCATAGCTTTTTTCTTTTCTTCCTCCTCAGGTGGCTTAGACCTTACAGGGTATTGTTTCAACAACACTCTTAAATTTGCTTTCCTAAGGAAAAAAAAAATTATTTAAATTATTTTATTATTATAAATTATCTTTTGTATTCAACTTCTGCTGTTCAATGGGAGACCTTTGTTTTTAAAAATACACTCAATTTTCTCTCATCAAAACTACAGTGACTATAATAAAAACTGCTGGTGTCCACTCGCGCTTGCAAACTCCAGGGCTTCCACTCCTGCTCTTCTGTTTCCTGTTCCTCACATTCTTCCCTTGACTTTTTCTGGATCATTCCTGCCTGCCCACAAGACTGCTTCTGCAAAAGACCCAGTGGCCTTTATGTCAGTCCATCTGGGTGACATTTCTCGGTCCACTTGTCCTCTCCGTTGTCTTCAATACTGAGGGCCGCTGCACCCACGTGGGAATTTCTCTTCTCCTAGCTTCTTAACCCCACCACTCCTGCTTCTGCTCCTTTGTTTTTCTTGTGGCTCATCCTTTTTAAGCAGCCAGTGCACGTAGAAGCACTGCAGGTCCATCCTCACTCCCGCGCTGAGGGTGGCAGTGCTCACTGCTTTGGTCATGGTGCACACGCATGTGAGCCCTCACAGCTCACACTGTCAGCCTCACCACCTCTCCGCTTCCACTGCCTCCTGGTCTGCCTTGCTTTGTTCCCCTACATGATCTTTTGCACATTTTCCTTCTGGTTAGAGCCATACTCTGCAGGCTACCTGTGATGAAAGACCAGTTTGTTAAGTTTCTAATCCATCGCAGGCTGATACTCTCACAAGTACAACAAAAATGAAATAGTGGAGGGCTGGGATTTAGCTGAGTGGTTCTGCCATCTGCCTGGCAAGTGCAAGGTCCCAAGTTCCATCCATGGTCCAAAAAAAAAAAGGGAAAGAAATAGTGAAAAACGAGTAAAGGAGACAGAAAATACAAACCCTTCCTTTCATTGGACTCAAAATATACGAAATTACTCTGTCCAGTTACTCTAAAAACTTCTAAATGCTTACTGTCCATTATTGTCCTTGTGTTGGTGCAGAATGGGAAAAGAGTCCCAGGTAGGTCTGATGACCCCAGTTTGAATAGAAGTCCCATCCCTTTTGCCTTTTACATCAGATTTTAACTACAAAATCGAATTTAGAAAAACTCTCTCTCACTACCCTGAGTCAGTCACGTCTATTATTAATCTTCAGAGCTCATATACCTGTCCACTGGGGCTTGTTTGCTTGTGGTGTTAAGCATAGAGTTTAGAACCTTGCACATGCTACCCAAGCACACCACCACTGAGCTACATCCCCAACCCTCTGCTACCTTTAATAATGCTACATTAATAATGTTTGCAGTGTCCATATAAGGCCTGTGGTATCAAGAACCGGGTTTCTTATTTTTGTGCTCACTATTATATGTCAGCACCTTGCATATAGCTACAACATAATGGAAATTCAGAATCACATCTTCATTTTGCAAAGAGGACAGGCACATGAAAGAATTAGAACACAGGGTCA
This sequence comes from Fukomys damarensis, assembly GCF_012274545.1. Classification (NCBI taxonomy): domain Eukaryota; kingdom Metazoa; phylum Chordata; class Mammalia; order Rodentia; family Bathyergidae; genus Fukomys; species Fukomys damarensis. The sequence goes on along the minus strand of NW_022900921.1, from coordinate 33,084,135 downwards.
ACTGATAACTCTGCCCTCAAATTGTGGATAAATTGACATTTGAAAAGGTTTCAGGTGGAGATGGTGGGAAAGAATATTTTAAGTGAAGACACTGAGGCATGATAAAGCACAGATGCACAAGTGTGCAGGAGCATTTAGGGCAGGACATTTGGGGTGCCTAGTGAATGCAGCATGCTAAGATGGCAAAGGGGACTCCAATACTGGACTGTGGGAATAAAGATGAAAAGGAAGACTTGCATTGTCAAACTCCTCAACTGCCAGACTAAGGATTTTATGTTTTTACCACTTCTAGGTAGAAAGTTGTTCTTTCCCATCTAGTCATAGCAGGACATTACATAAACATTAACAATAGAATTAAATGATGAAGCCTAGGGATGCTGTTCAGTGATCGAGCCCTTGTCTAGTGTTCGTGAGGCCCTGACCGGCACCACAAAAGGGGACAAACATGTTTTGACTTGACTTTTTTTTTTTTTTAAATAACTGGTGGTGATGTGGGAGTGAAATTTTTAAAGGTGAGTGCAGGAGGTTCTTGGAATATTCTGCTCCATGACTCTCTGACTGGCCATGGAGACAGACTGGGGAAGCGAGATGGGGAAGCATTTAGCAAGGTAGCAGTTCCAGGGTGAGGCTCCCGTGTCTCAGAGGTCGGAGCATGCAAAGGAGCCATGATGAAGTCACATTTCCTGGCATGGCAAAATTGTGAGCTTCTGCTTTATAGTTCCCGCTGTCTGACCACAGCAGTTTATACCTAACCAGAATATAGGAGTGAGTTATTTTAAGTTAACCCTTCTTAAATCGCAGTCCTAACAAAAGTAACCTCACACTGTCTCACTGGAAATGGTAACAATGACAATAACAGTTCTTCATCCTCAGAATGGGACACACACATGTTTCTCAAAGATCACTTTCTCTAGATAACAATAGGCAATCGTAGTCTTTCATGCTCAGGTGATAATCACATACTTTTACACTGACCTGAGGTTCCATGTTCTCTAAGGTTTCAGCATTATAGTTGTGAATGGAGCTTCTCAGGTTTTGGAGAACTTGTCCATTGTTTCCCTCAAATCTCAGTTGTGCTGGGTCACTCATTATGTCTTTCACTAGCCAGCAGTGGCTGCCCTGGTACCATGCGAGGAGAAAAGAGGTAGAATATCACATAGAAGGGAAGAATCCAGGGTGGTGGGGGATGAACAAACACTGAATGTGGTAAATTACACCTGCCTCCAACTCAGCTTTCCAAGATCACAATCTTTGGATTTCCTATCAATGACTATTTTGTTTCATGCCCTTTATTAAAAATGGCTGCATGCTCTGATCAGTTTGTGCAGTAAATTTTACATATGAATATCTTCACCGTCATAATCTTCATGAATATAATATATAAATCTCATTCAATCTTTGGCATGATGTGTTGTATTGGCTTTTTGAAGAAAGAATTAGCATTAGTTTAACTAATGAAGGTGTGGGACACCTTTCATGAAAACTGGAGGAAATGGGCTGAAATGAAGGCAAAGGCATTTGCAGCTTCTAAGGAAATTGGTGTGGCAAAATTTGACAGGAACAGATGAGCTCTTTCAGCTTGGTGTGGCACTGAGAAATTTACTGTGCCTTTCTTAAGTGATAGTACCTCTAGCTGTGTCTGGGTGTAACCAGATCAGAGTTTGTCTCCTTTCTCCGTAGGACCAGGTACACTGAGCAATGAATGAGTTTGTCTCAGTGGGGCTGGGTGATTCTGGGAGTGGAGACAGAATGCATAAAGGTATGAAAAGAGAAGGTCATGGTGACCTTCATATATGTGCAGGTAATTTTTCTGATTCATTCAGCTAATCAGAGTTAAAATTTATTATTAAAATATTATTTCATACTCAGGGTTAGACAAGAAATGTGGAGAATCCAGACTCAATAAACAAGTCATAACATTTGATCAAGGGATAGTTCATCTAAAGCAAAAGCGTGGAACATCTCTATCAGAAAGGTGGAAAATCAACTTCTCCATTTCTTGACATTCTCACCGAGAACGGGACAGTTCTCTCACAGTACAATGCAGGAGTCAATAATCCCTTCCTCTGTGCTGAGCACAGTGTGTGTTGCACTGGCTTCTCCCACTTCATACCTCTGAGGGAAAGGCTGCTTTCCGCTCATATTATGTCCTCAGGCCTTTATGGTGAACAAAGGCCAGACTTTTCATTCTGTAAGTATTTGTGGAAGTAGTTGAATTACACACATTGCTCTCTGGAGTTCCTCCAGGGATATCAGAGCCACTTGTGTTGCTAATAACTCTGTGGGCTCTTTGTAGATGTCATTCAGACGCTATCTGGCAGTAGAGCTTCTCATCCCCAGTGACACATGCTAAGCATTCTTCTCAGTCTGAAAAATCTGCGAGTCTCTCTGCCCTAGCCACTTGGAGCCCACAGTACTATGGTAGCCAGTGTGCATTTATAAGCCAAGGGAATAAAGGTACAAGATCCCAATAATGAATGTAACTGTAATGTATACCTAAAATGTACCAATAAACAATGAGAAAATTAAGCCAAGGGAATAAAGGTACAAGATCCCAATAATGAATGTAACTGTAATGTATACCTAAAATGTACCAATAAACTCAATGAGAAAAAAAAAATAGGCTGAAGAATGGTAAGTCTACCGAAGGTTTATGACTGGTCTTTGAACTTGCTGATAATGGAACTCGGAAATTACATGCCACAAGCTACACTCAGCTAGTGCCCTTTGTACCAGGAGTAATGTGACTGGCAGTCATGTCTGATCACACTGGTCTTCATCAGCATTTTTGTATGATTGTTTTATTAATATTAATTTTCCTCAGTGGGATGTATACTCCATGAGAACAGAAACTGTTCCACTTATCATTTGTGACTGTTTTGTGATGCCTTAATAATGCCTACACCTAGTGGCCACTCAACTATTTTCAGAGAAAGAAGAACAAATGACAGCTGACTTTGGCTCAAACATTTGTTTCCATTTATCCATTATCTCTTTTCCAAATCCAACCACTTGACATCCTCCAGTGTTATAGAATTCCGCAAGTCTTAATTGTGTCTAAAGAGAGATTTTCTCCATTATTCTCTACCTGCTAGATGTGCGTATCACTTAAATACACTAGCTTTTCCACCCCTGGTGAGTTTCCACTCTCCATAATTTCATTTACTTGTGGCCAACCACATGCAAAAAATATTAAATAGAAAATTCCAGAAATAAACAGTAAGTTTTAAATAATTTCTATTATGGCATATTGTTCTAATTATTTTATTGTTATTGTTAATATCATATTGGGCTAATGTAGAAATGGAACTTAATCATAGGTATGTATGTGTAGAAAACCATGTAGCATATACAGGGTTTAATGCTATCTTTGGTTTCACAAACACACTGGGAGTTTGTAACATATCTTCCATGGATAAGGGGAGACTATCACACATCCCTTGATCCTTCTGCACTGTACACAATACAGCTGATTTGTAGCCTTTCCGCTTAATTAGTTAAAATTAGAAGACCACAGTTTTCCAACAAAGGGTCATTTGGTCATTCTAAGTAAGTAGCAGCCAGTTTGGAAACTAGAGGATGTAGGGGATGGTAGCGTAGCTGTCTAATGTAGTATTGTATGTGAGGGATACTCTTGGTAGAAACTCTCCATTCTGCAGGACCCATCTATGGAAAATTGCAGGACATTTAGCATCACTGGTTGCTGTTCATTAAATGCCAATAGTGGCCCTGACTCATAATCAGTAAAGAAAATTTCCCATGTATTTCCTTCCAATGGTGTGAGAGGGATATAATAGTGCATTGGATTGTGAGCACTAAGGAGGATAGAGTACAAAGGAGACAGAGCCTTTGGCTTCCTCTGGATGAATTGCATCTGTAGCATTGACTTTTGAAAACTGTGTTTCTTTCCTCTACTGTATGATGCATTTCCATTAACAGAAAGCCAGACTGTAAGACAGTAAATTCTCTCACTTAGATTTAAATACCTCATACTATATTCCCTCTCAGTACTCTTGCCTCCTAATCTACTAAGTTGGGGCTTCCAAGCATTAACTGTGTACTCTAGAGATTTATGATTTTTTATACTTACTTTTCTGGCTACAACCTAAATTCAGTTTCTATTGAGTTACTTTAAGTGTCAAAGTCTAATGGTAGCAGGAGAGCCCTGTATTGATAAGGTTGGTTGGTGGAGGAAAGAGAAAGCAATAGTAGAAAGAGCATGGATAGAACATGATCAATCAGCTTCTCTGGCATTTGAAGTTGGCCAAATTTCTATTCACAGAAGGTAGAGGTGGATGTGTTTTCCAAGCTGGCTCTAGTGCCCTGCAGTGACATCTTAGTCAGGTGCTCTCAGAGATGTCAGCTGATCTGTTGGGCATGGTGGGACTGATCAGAACCGCACCTCCTGAGGTTCTGTGGGATGTCCTTAGGTATATCCAAGTGTCAGATAGCTAAACTTTCTGATGTGAACCTGTGCTAAAGAAAAGAAGGGAAGAAACACTGTTCTTCAGAGGCAGAGATTTGTGTTTCTAGTAGATTCTCATAAAGTGACCATAAATTTTGAGTTTCTTCAAATGAAATTTAGGAAAATAATTTTCATGTTATTCTTTAAATATTTTAACAGTATCTTTAGTTTTATAAATACAAAGGATATACAGTAAAGACCCTAACAATACTAGTAATGATTCTATTAAAAAAACCTACCTTCAGGCTCAAAACTTCCCATCTTACAGGACTGTATTGAAAGTGGTTTCTTTCCTTTCTAGTGTGGTCTCTGTGTACCTAAGCATTTGTGTATGATGTGGTCCCAGGCAAGGATTACATTGCAGTAATAGAGAGCAAACTATATGAGTTCCAGCCAGACTGGATTCAATCCTGCTCTATTACACTTTCATTGTAAGGTTATAAAAATCCATATTCCTGGCCTCAGGGTTCCATCTCTAAAATGGAAGTAAGATTACTGTATCATGTGGCTTTTGTGACCATTAATGAATATAGTGTTCTCATAGAAAATACAATATAATTATTAGCTATTTTTGATTTACAATCTTTTCACCACCTTTCACAAGGTGGGTAAAAGTTAATTCACATATTTCTATTTTAAATGCCTTTGCTATATACACAGTTTTCTTTACTGTCTCTCGGGTATAACAATTATGATAAATGTTAATATAAAAATTAACATAATTTCACCTTTTTTTGCTCTTCCTCTCCTGTACCTTTTCCTCTTTCCCTTCCGTTAATACCTTTCAGAATGGTGAAATTAGAGGGGAGGACCTCAAACCACCTCTGTCACTCCCAGGGAGCATACGGTTGGCCACAGGAGATGTACTGCCCTTCTTGGGCCTCAAGACCATACCAAACCATAGACCCCTACCCTCACTTCATCAACCTCATTGCCCACAACATGTGTGTGGATCAGCCACTCAACCTAGGGTGGGAGCTAATGGACAGCGACGACTTTGTGCGTTCTCATAACCTGGGGTCTTTACATTCTGTCTCTGAATCTTAGGAAAGTCATACCATAAGTGAACGAAATGAATTTCTAGGATAGAATTTCAAGCATCATGACATGGCAGCTGTGAAGATTATTTTTGGGCATGGTCCCTTCTTAGCATCCCATAAAATGTACTATGTAGGCAGCTGTCCAGCCCACTCATCTTCCCTGTGTGCCTTACATGATGAAAAAGGAGCTGGCTTCATGAAGGGGAGGTGATAATACCGTTAAATAAATATTTAGCATTTTTACTCTGGAGATGGCTACTTCCAGCCTCACAGTTTAGCTAGACTATTGATAAGGAGGGTGTCATTAATCTTTGGGAAGTAGTATAAGTGCAAATAGAAACATCAACAGAATTAGAAGCTTAATCTATAATTTACTGAGTGTCTAGGGAACCCAATTTGTCCATAAAGAAATTTAATGTTAATCTAGGTTATATTAGTCCAGACACCACCTAAAGAGAGTTAACCTTAGATACTGAGAAGGTAGAATTAATTAAATGCTCATTTACTTTGATCCAACTGGAGCCCAAAGGAAAGTAATGTTTTCATTTTTCAGAAGGATCACATGGTGGCAGCCTATGGCACGTGTGCCTCAGTGGGGTGGGGTGTGTTATTGAAAGCTCTACAAAGGTCCTGGTCTAGGTAAAAAGGCCCAAGGTTTGTATTTGCTTAGATGCGTCCTTTTTTTTTTTTTTTTTTGTTGTTTTTTTTTTTTTTTTTTTTTTTTTTTTTTTTCTGGTACCTGGCCTCAAACTTGGGACCTTGCCCTTGCAAGGCAGCTGGTGGCACCAGTGAGCACTAAGATAAATCCCCGGCTGTATAAGGCCCTATTTGTCAGGAATATTGTGAGTTTTCTGCTTATGACCAAGTGCGCTATAGATTTGTCATGAGTCACTGGATACTGTGATTGGTGGTTTCCAAAAAAGCTGTTGATAAACCTTCCTGTCTCATTCTGTACAAACCACTTGTCACATAAGAGAGTAAAATCACTGTTGAAACTCCAGCTGAGTGCATCCACATTAATGACCTCAGTTGCATAACACAGAGCAGAATTGCATAGCTGAGGCCCACCAACCTACAGAACTGTGAGCAGTTCTACTTCACTTTTTCATACCTCCGAGTGTGGGATGATTTTTAATGTAGTAAGAACTAACAGCAGCAGACACTGCTGCTCCCTGAACCTACAGTTTTCACACTGTCCCTTGCTCTTCACACCCAGCATGTCAGGCCCCTGGGTGGAAAGGACCCCGCTGCACAGTAACATGTAAAGGTGGAGGTGATACAGTGCTACTGTAGAAAAGGGCTACACCAGTGGGTCTGTGGGACACAGACAAAGATCTGTTCTCTTGGTTGTGTGGGCTTCAGCCTACAGCTGGTTGGTCTGTAAATTAGGACAGTCTGCTCCAATTAGGCAGAACACTGCTGCGGCCTACTAATTTCTGGTATGTTTGGCAGCTAATGCATAAATATAATAAGTCGAACCATCCACATGTGACTGTGGAAAAGGTTCTTCATTTTTCTTGTCTTTTACCCCTATTATTGACAATTGGGATAGAAAGCAAAAGTCAAGTCTTCCTCACAAACTTTAAGTGCCTTTATATCTATAAAGCCACAGGACAGACTTTTCCAAAATAATTACTTCCAAATTAGAAATCTGTGATATTGGATACTAGTAGCTGTTATATGGAAGAGAAACATCATGGGCATTCAACTTTCAAAATATACTGAGTTTAAAAATGTTGAAAAGGTTTTTTGTTTATTATTATTTGCTGGAGTTTTCGGAGCTTTATTATGTCAGCAACCCTTCTGAGTTCCTAGGAAGGGCTTGTTATTTTGCCTGTTAAAATTACATTTGACCATTGCAAAATTACCGCCCCCACACACACACCCAAGTATCTATAGGACTAGGATTTCATAGAAGATTGCTTGGGCACTACCCATTTTTAAGAAGAGAATGTTGATGCAGTATAAAAACATACTGTTGGAAACTCAGTCGCCAGTTTGCAAGAGGGAAGTGCAGATGTGTTGACCAATTATCCCTCAAAGCAAGACAACAGTAGAACTGATATCCTGCCTGAATTGCAGAGGAACACCTTGTGCGGAAATCAGTTCTTTTTCCATATGGAGAGGGGGAGAGTAAACACATGCTTCTTTCTCATTCTTTTTTGAGTATCCTGCCATACAGCAAAATGTCAAGAAAATGTTTTGATGATTTCTCTTCCCACTTAGAATATTTGTATCTCTTGACCAGAGTTATCATACTGACCTTTGGTCCAAGATCATCCTCTCAAGCTTCAGTTCAGTGTGATACAGTTCAGAGGCAGATAAATTTCCCAGATGGTCTTCATTTCTCATCCCATTACTCACTGAGCGCTTGTTCTTATCACCCTGAAATATTTCACATTGACTAAACTCTCATGACCTTGTGACAGGGGGACAAAGGTTATTTCCCACCTAGTTGATCAAGGCTGTTGCTTGATTTTCGACCCTCAAATATAAACTGAAACTAATTGTTATCTTGTGATTCTGGGCTCTGGTGGAAACTAATAACTATTTCATCATGTTTCCAGATTTGTTCAGGATGGGTCACTGTAGGCCACTTTGGAAGACTGGTCATGCCCAGTTACAGACCGTAGCACCAGGAAGGAGAGTCCACTCAAGTTAACCAAAAGTTTGCATTAACCCATTTCTTTCTTTTTCAAGAGCTACTTCTCAAGAGAACTAATTTTGATTAAATTAAAAAATGTTATCCAAGAAGATTACCCTGTGCAAGATGGAATTGGGCTGGTAATGTAAGCTGCATGCGTGTTCCTTATTTCAGAATTATAGGACATAGTTTCAAGCTCAGGAACCTAAACTGAGGCCTCGTTAGGGCTTTGAGGAGGCAGAATCCCACTATTAGAGTTCTCTGATGAGCACATAACAGGATCTCTAGGCTAAAAGAAAAAAAGCACTGTATAAGTCAAATGCCAGGATTCCTGGTAAACCTGAGGCAAAGGACAGGTGAAATTGGATTATTCCATTTCCTCCTCCGCTAAATTGAAGACAACCAAGCCTATCTTGTTAGTCTGAAATTAGTCATTCATCCAGTTTCATTGAGTGGGACTGCGACCCTGCTTTACGTGAGAAAGCAGAAAGAGATGAAATGGCTAAAGGAGTGTCAGTGCCCACCGGGATGATACCGTGTTCTGAAACATCACATTAAAGACTCTTTCCTTTGGTAAGGATTGAATAAGAGGATGAAGGAATGGGCACCCCAGCATTCCTCCCTCTGGAGCTCAAGCTCAGAGTCAGTGGAAATATGAGGTAGGGAAAGATTATCATCTCCTTTTCACCATTTTAAAATCTAAGATCCTAGTGTACTAAATGAAACACCAACCTGCCAATGGCAATTACCAAATTGCCGAATAAGACGAAACAAGTGTAAATTTTAGCAGTTATACAGCAAGTGAGGTTCCAAAGCAAGAAATGTGCAAAAGCTGCAGAGCCCTTAGAACCAGATCCATAGTTAGTTGTATTCAAAACCTCTATCCTTCTTGACCTCATCCCAATAAACCCCATCCCTATCCTGACCCAGTAATTTCTCATTAATTTGTCTTTTAAGAGGTTCCTATTGCCTGGGGCTTTTCTTGTAAATGGGACATCATCAGTCTATACAAAAGATAACATTTCAGTTATGTCAAAATTTAAAAGAGAAGCCAAAACTTGCAAAAGCTTGAACACTGATAGTCCCTAGTCTGTGGTAAGGATAGCAAGCAGACTGTTGAGAACTTGTAGATGGAAGAGATGAAGCCAGCATATGAAGACTAATGAGTTACTGGAGATAAAGCTAACTTGAAAAGTATTTTCAAGGCTTAGAATAGTGACGAAGTCAGTGATTTCTGAACTCCAGAAAGAGAGTATTGTTACCTTATTCATTTTGCATTAAGGAGTCCCAGAAAGAAAATGATATGTTCATGGTTGGTTATCTTAACAAGTAAGAATTCTAAAGTAGAACACATTGCTTTTTCCACTAAATAATATATCTGCAATTTTCCTTGTGGTTGGTTTGTCACCATGTCCCTTTGGACCTAAGCTGATTCTCCTTCCCTCACCCCCACTCTTAACTGAGCAGAGAATTGGAGTGTTCTGAAGTTAGAACAGGTTTATAGAAATTCTGCCATTGGTCTTACATTGGGCAGAATTATAGGGAAGATATAGGACAGTTTCTATGAAAACTGATGGGTTGGTTTTGTCCTGACCACAACAAATGCTTTTGCTCAACAGAGACATAGATGGGCAGTAGACTCCAGAGAGCTTATCTCTCACTCACAAGGGAAAACCACTTCTGAAGTGGAGATGAGGGGGTGAGAGGTGAACCGAAGCCCATTGAAAAGTCCCAACACTTCTTTTAGTTTCTTTTGAAACTAAGCCTAAAGGGCAAAAGGAAGAATGCAAATAAACTCCATAAGTTTGTATCTACAGTTGAAAGCTTGTCACACAGCAGTCCGCCAAGTGTAAAGTTAATCTTATTTACTATGTTTCTATGATTTGGGATCAGTGAGAGTTGATCGGAACTACTCAAATTTGTTTTTCAAGGGACACCATACTGATGGATACAAAGTGGCAGGGTATTCTTTCTGAAGCTCCAGTTTCAAAACCTGTAATATCAAAGAAATGCTAAAACAAGCTCCACTCATTTTACATAGTTTTCTCCAGTGGAATCACGGGGCTAGCTGCAAATATACTTTGCCTTGGCAAGTGGCAGGATGGCTTTTCTACTGCAGAAGCAGCACGTCATGGCAGACTACAAGAGGTGTTGGCAGTGTGAGTTGCACTGACCTCTCCGTGAGTCTCAACTTCACAAAAGCAACATTGGTTTGATGAAAGTATGACACAGTTAAAACAAAACTACAGAGAAAAACAATGAACTGAATTATTTTTACCCAACCCTATCAAATTCTATCATTTTACTGTATTTGTTTCACTAGAATTAAAGTAAATGAAATGTTACAGATGTAGCGGAAGTGCACTTTATCGCTCCCTCATGAAGGAATCTATCTTCCTTTTCCTCAACATAGCACCGTCTACAATTTTATGCCCATTTAATTTTTGTGAGCTTTGTAGTTGATTTGCACATAGAAATGCAAATCATAAATGACATCTAAGGACATATAACATATGTAATGATCGTATCCAACTACTGGGTGTTTTACAATGTGTTTACACAATGTAACCGGCACCCTGATCAAGATGCAGATTTTTCCAGGACTCTAGAAGCTTCCCTCCAGCACTCTCGCAATCATTATTACTTCTAAAACTAATTACTGGTTCTCTCCTCTATGGTCGTTGATTACTTTTTTCTGCTCTTGAATTTTTTGAATGGAACCATGCATGTTTTGTGACAGGCTTTCTGCACCCAGCATTTTGTTTGTGAGATTGATAACTTTTGCTCCTAACCAGTTCATTATTTCAATGCTACATAGTGAATCTTACAGATATACAGTTTACATATGTAGTTGATATTTGGGCTTTTAGGGTTACTGCTACTGGGGGCAAAGATGGAGCTAGGGAGAGACAAGAGGTCCTTGGAATGCAAAATGTAAGGACACACTTACACACAACAGTGCTGATGCATGCATAACCCTGAGTGTGAGTACCACTTACATATTCAGCCCTCATACCTCTCTTACTCCACCCTAGTCCTTATGCAGAACATCCTTGCCTGTGTCTCTGTATTTCTGGTAGTGTATGTCATTAAGTCAGTGAATATTCAGTTCTAAAAGTACTACCAAAAGTTTGCCAATGTGATTTAACCAATACTGCATTCAGCAATGTGAGAGTTGCAGGTGTTCTACATATTTGCAAGGCTTGATATTATCAGGGTTTTTTGTTTTTTCAAGTTTATTGATCATTTGGATACTATCTTCTTAGAAATGTTTATGCATGTCCTTTTTTTCATTTTAGTTGGATTTTCTTAAGTGTTTTTCTTATTTTCCTTGTTAACATTGTGCAAAAACTCCTCTTTCCCTCTGTGGCTAGAACTTCATTTCTTTCTTTTTTTCTTTTTATTGAGTTTATTGGTACAATCTAGTTCTACAAAACAGTTATATTCATTACTGGGATCCTTTACCTTCACATGACAGTTCTTGGTTCTCATTTTCTCCCCTTGTCCCTGCCTTCCCTTCACCCCCCTCCTACCCTCCCCATTTACAAACTCTTTATTTCCATTTTTTCATTTTTTCATATTTTTTCTTTTCCTTTATTTCCTTTCCGCTACCCTTCCCACTTTCCTCACACCTTTAGCCCTTTTCTTCCTATTTCACACTCTTAATTATCCCATTAGGGTCTTGTGTACTAGAATGAGAAATTACAGTCATTCATAGGAAAATGGATACATATTGAGGAAATACTCTTAAGTGAAATAAATAAGTCACACATGTGTTAAGTACCGAATAGCTTCTCTGGTGTGAAAAACTATAATAGAACTTCATTTCTTAATGGCTTATTTTGATAAACAGAGTTGGGTATTTTTAATTATTCAAAATGATGAAACTTCTGCTTATGGTTAGTATCTGTTTCTCCTGTTTAAGAAATCTTTGCCAAATTCAAAGTCACAAATATAATGTGCGCGTATTAGTCTAAAAAGTTTTTTCTTTTATATTTAATATTTATATTCAGACTCTATGTGAAACTGACCTCTGTGTAAAATAGGCAAAGGTAAACATTTTCCTGTGATCTAATTGACAGCATAATTGTTAAAGCAACTATCCTTCTCTGTGTTCCACTCATAATTTTGTTACAAATTAAAGTCTGTTGCCAGAAACTGTGTTCAGCCCAATTTTTCTATTTGTCTGAATTTGTACCAATTAAAATAAAAATTACTTCCCATCCTATTTTTATACTTTTTTCCTTTTCTTTGATTAGTTGCATTGAGAAGGCTCTCTAATGTAATAGTGAAGTAGTAAGAGTGACATCCTTGTATTATCTGTGTCTTAGGGAGAAAGTCTAATAGTATTTCAAAGTGAAATATCTTATTAGCCTAAGATTCCTTAGATGTTTCTTATGTTGAAAAAATTGCTTCTGAGTTTGTGTTTTTAGCATAAATGAATGATAAATTGTGTTAGTGGTTTCTGTGTCTATTAAACTGATCATATAATTATTTTCCCTTATTCTGTTACTCTGGTGACTTGATCTGTTACTCATGTTTGATTTTTATAAGTGAAATTAATCTTGCATTTTTTTTTTTTTTTGGTACTGAGGAATGAACTCAGACCCTTGTGCTTGTGAGGCAGGTGATGGAACCACTGAGCTGAACCACTGAGCTAAACCCCTGGCCCTAATCTTGCATTCTTCAAATGTAGCTTGCTTGTTCATGACAGTTTTATGCATTTCTATATTTTAAATGTTAATCATATTATTAAGTCTATACGCATAATGGATACTAGCCTCTAATATTCTTTTCTTATAAGATATTTTTGTGGTCTTGATTTCAGCATTATGCTGGACTTAGAAAATGAGTTGGGGAATATTATCTCTTTTATTTTTTAAAGAGTGGATATAAAATTGACATAATTTCTTTCCTGAATGTTTGATAGAATTCACCAGTGAAGGTGTTTTGGAATGGAGTTTTCAATGTGAGGATTTTAAAAATCACTTATTTAATTTCTTTAATATGCTTAGGGCTAATATTCTTGATCCCTTACAGTGCCAGTCTTCATGAGATTATTTTTTCAAGTTTTAACATTTCATTCATATAGTCAAATTTATTCACATAAACTTGTTCATGGTATTTACATATCTTCTTACTAATATTTCCTGTATGTCTAGTTATAACACCTTTATTGCTGATATTCGGAATTCATGTTTGCTCTATTTATTTCCCTGATTAATCTTGCCAAGGGTTTTCAATTTTACAAGGTTGATTTAACTTTAGTGATTTTGTTTTCTGCTGTATTCTCTTTTAGTGATCTTTACTGTCATTTTCTTTTATTTATTTTTTACTTTTTATTAATATTTGCTTTCCCTTTCTTTAGCTAGAAGCACAAATCATTGTGCCTTTGCTTATTTACTAACACAGGTGTTTAAATAATAAAAATTTTAATAAATACTGCTTTAGCCACATCTCACAGATTTTTGACATGTAATATTTTCATGTCATTTGGCTCCATATAGCTTTTAAGGTTTTTCTTTTGGCATCTCCTTTAACTACTGAGTTACTTACAAGTATTCCATTTAATTTCCAGCTATTTTCACACATCTTCATTCATGATTTTTAATTCATTACCTCTGTGATCAAATAAAGTAATCTATGGTTTCATCCTAAAATCTGTTAAGACTTATTTTATGGCCAAGTCTTTGTTTTACCTTGTAGAATAGCCAATGCACATTTGAAAAGAATGTATCTTCTGCAGTTATTAGATGTAACTCTACAAATGTAAAATAGGTAAATTTGGTGGATAAAGTTTAAGTATTTGAAGGCTTTCTAATTTCTTCTTTACACTAATACTCAATAAAGGGCTTATAGTCACAACTTGTAGTTGTGGGTTTATTAAGTACTTAAGTTTTTTTTTCTTCTGGTGTTTGAGATTTTGTTAGAAATACATGGTCTAATAGTATGTCTTCATGGTGAATTGTGACTTTTATTAATGTAACGTAACCAAATCATCTTTGTTATGCTTAATGTTTACATGTTTTATCCTTTTAATTTATTATTTACTAATTGGTATGTGTCTTTCAGTATTTTTTTAAACTAACTTTTAATTGGAATGGATCTTGTTTTGTTTCATTTTGTTTTGTTTTTGTCTAAAATAGTAATGTATACTTTCTTAACCTACATTTTTATTCATATACACTTGTGATACATGATAAATATATTCATTGTGGGGAATTAGTATAGGTACATATTGCATCTTGATCCTGTTTACTTTTCCTTACACTCCCCTCCCTTCCCTCTTGCCAAACCCCTTCCCATGACCATAAAAATCTATGTTCCTGTTTTCTATTATCTATCTTCATTGTCTCTCTAAATTATTTATACTTTGGGTTTCTCATTTAAGAAAAATGATGATGTGGTATGTGACATTCTGTATCTGGTTTATTTCACTTATAGTCTCTAGATACATTCATTTTCCTACAAATGACTCAAATTTATCCTTCTTTATGGCTAATACTCTGTTATGCGTGTGTGTGTGTGTGTGTGTGTGTGTGTGTGTGTCTGTATTATTTTCTTCATTTTCTTTATTCATTTGAAGATGGGCATATAAGCCACTTCCAAGATTTAGCTATTATGACATATGCTACTATGAATGTACAAAAGTACATATTACTGTAATATGATGTCTTTAAATCTTTTGGGAAGATACCTAGAGGAGATATGTATTTTCTGCCATGATTTCAATGAATAATTTTTTATACCTTTTCAGTCATCTTCTACTTGTTACTTTATTTCTATAATCCTGAAGTTTGTTTTAATCGCCTAGCAGCTCTTGGATCCAGCTTCATTTTGTCTTCTTGATTCTACGGTGTAATTAAGCACATAATCTACATCCACCCTCTCTTCATATTTTGATATTCTGGTCAAATCTGCTACCCATTCTTTCCACTGAATTTTCCTACCCTGAATTTCTGCTTGGTTTCTTTTCAAAATTTCTACTTATCAAAATAGTCATTCACATCTCATCTTATTTAACTCAGACAACTTTATTTCTTTTTTACTGTGCTAAACATTTTATTAATTAGAATATTTATCTACTTAAATCTTCTTTAAGCTTACTGAATATCTTATCAATTTGCTTATATGTTTCTTCTTTGATCTCTTCAAATACTTTAATCATTTGGTTTTACAGCAGTTTGTAACTTCCTTAAATTCATTGTGACACCAGCTTTTGGAGAGTTAAGAGTTTTTGGAGGCCCTTTCTTGCCTTGTTTTCTTATGTTTCTCTTATTTTTTTGCTCCTAGTTGAAGATCAGTTAGTGTAGAAAAACTCTGTCATTACTATGGAGATTTCTTTAGTTAGATTCTGTCCCTTTTGATGTGTTCTTGGGTTTAGTTATGTCTTGGTGTTTATACTCCCCTTCAACCTACTCACTGGAATATTTGAGGCTCTTCTTAGTGTCCAACCTTCTTCTGGATGCTTGATCCTTGGCACTATTCAGCAAAAAGTACAGTAATGTTGACAATACAATGACAAGATATTGACATAAAATAAAAACCAATTAAAATAGCAAGTCATCATTAATAAAAAATAAGTCAGCAATAATAATAGAATCAAAGGCAAACCAGATATTAACATATTGTGAGTACCAATAAAAACTACAACATTACCCCTAATAGTAGAATTAAGTTCTGCAATAATAATAGATGCAATAATACAGGCACAAATATTGTTATACAGGAAATATTTATTAAAAGCAACAACTATACCATCATTAACAGAAAAGAGGTCAGCAATAATAACAGAGTAAACAAAATAGCTTAACAGTAATAAAGCATAATAGTATAATAATGATGATGTGGAGGAAAGGAAAGATGAAAAAAGTAGAATTTGAAAGCAAAAGAAAAGGAAAGTGAAAAAATGAGATAAAAATGCCAATTCAAGTTTAGAAACTAAATAACAAATATAACAGAAAAAATATACAAGAAAAGGAAAATAACGAAACGAAAAACTAACAAAAACACAAAGGAAATGAAAATGAATCAAAAAAATTCCTCCAGGTTAGACATTTGGGAGAGTGGTTTCTTTGTAAGGCCCGTGGTTTTGGGTCCACTAGGTATAGGATGGGATAGTGAGCCACACCTAGGTCCTATGCTGTGCCCTGACCTGCCTTTCCCTCTGGGTATGGTCAGTCAGTGGTACCTTGTCTGCCTCAAGGATGTACTCAGTCCAGTGTCTTTCAGTGTTTTGCCCTTCTGTGCACTCTGAGTAGTTTTGCATCATTAGGCCTCTGAGGTATCCCCCACCTTGCTCCAGAGGTCTCTCTCTCTTTACACATACGGATGTGGTAGCTGTGTAAGCCAAGGAATATCTCTGATCATGTCGGCAGATGAGAAAAGCAAGCAGATCGCTGAGATCTGTATTGATGGTAGGCAGTAAGGGGAACCAAGCAGTAGGCTGGACTTAATTCCGGCATTTTCAGACCTAGCCTCCTCAGAAACCACCAGTGACCTGCCTGTCTTCTCAGAGGATAGGACCATCCTGTCCTCCACGGCCTGAACTTCTTGCTGCTCAGACTTCTCAGAGAGTAGTCTGTGACTAACATGCCTCCTCTCCTGGCCCATAAACTAATTGTCTGCCTGCCCCAGCCTTCTAAGTATTTGAGATTACAGATGTGCCCTAACATGCTTGCCTTCCATTTAGAACTTTATTTTTTTCTTATTGAGTTTATTGGTACTTCTTAAGTTTACAGTACAGTTCCATTTATCATTGAGATCTTGTACCTTTACATGACAGTTCTTGGTTCTCATTTTTCCCCATACCCCTTCCCTCCCTTCACCCCCTCCTACCTTCCCTATTTACAAACACTTTGTTTCCATTTTTTCATTTTCTCATATTTTTTTCCTTATTTCCTTTCCCCTAACCTTCCCACTTTCCCTAAACCTTTAGCCTGTTTCTTCCTATTTCACATTGTCAAGTATATAATTTGCATCTTATTTACACTTCTAGTTTTTCCACACCAGAGAAACTATTTGGTATTTACACATGTGTCTTATTTATTCCACTTAAGAGTATGGCCTCAGTATGCATCCATTTTCCTATGAATGACTCTAATTTCTCATTCTTTATGGCTGAGTAGTGCTCCATTTTATAGAAAAACCAAATTTTCTTTATCCAGTCTCCAACTTCCATTTATAGTTTTAAATATTCATTTAAAAAGTAAAAATAAACACTGCAAGTCCTGGTTTCATACTCTGTTCTTTTCCATCACCCTTCATATCTAGGTTTAACATAAGTTCCTCCATACGTCTAGCCCATCTTTAACCAGCACACTTTAATATCTTCTCATGGTTTCATGTATGTGTGTCACAAAATAAAGAATTTTGGAGTATGTAATTATTTCAGGTAGAGTGGTTGTAAGTATACTTCCCAGTAGGCTCTTCCAGACTCTAGGATGTTTGTCCCACGAAGAGTCCTCTGTGGCAGGGAGTAGTAACACTACCCACCATCTAGTATGGAGCCAGTATTTCTGAAGTCACCATTGTGCAGGGTGATGTTTCCATGAGTAAAGTTCCACAAAAAATGTTCTGGAAATACTTAAAATGGGGTGTTTCTCCTTTATTCTTCTAAATGCACTAACCTTTCACTGGGCTGCCACTTTCATGGCTTGAAGTTTGTTTCCACTAGCAACTTTTTAGCAGTTTTTTTCCTTGGCACCCATCAGGGCCTGATCAGTAAGATCTATATCTAAAGCTCCTAGCAAAAGCTGCTTGAGTAATCAAAGACTTGTTGCTAATTATATAAATTAATCATCAGAGGAGAGAGCCACATCCTAGAGCTGTAGACTTCTTAGAAGTATCTAGACAAGTTTATTAGCCAACAAATGTTCTTCAAGTCTGAATATTACATTTGAACAGATTTATAAGTATGTTTAAGACTCTGAATTCTGTGACCAAAGGAGTCCTAAAGTTCTTCTAATAAGAGATTTGCTGAGACTTTGTGAAGAAGAAATTCTCAGCAGTGGCATATCTGGCTGTATCAATAATGCTTCATCTACTGTGCAATTGCTGATAGGCTAAGTACAAAGAATAGCAGTAACAAAACTATAATGGTCATAAAGTTCACAAAGTTTCCAGTTCATAGTGGATAGAGATATCTCAGAAAGGATTATAGATATTTAATTATAATTTTGAGAATATTTTAAAAGAGTATAGGATGCTTTGAAAGCACAAAGTATATTCCTGTTTTCAATTAGCATGTCATTTAGGAGGAAAATGATTACCTAATAGCTGACAGATATTACAAGTTACCTTGACAAAAAGCAAGAGTGTTTAGGTCAAAACAGCATGAGAGCTGTATATATGGTGGAAATTGACTTGATATATTGAGGAAAATGAAGAATAACAAATTATGAATGTGGTGAGTAAAGGAAAGTGGGGAATACAAGATGATTTGGGGAGAAAGTTCAATATCTGTTAATGCCTACACCACTATGTGTGTGTGTGTGCGTGTGTGTGTGTGTGTGTGTGTAGCAACATCATATGTGATATATGTATCGCTGTTGGCATAAATAGTAGCCTGAGACTTTGTGAAGCTGGCTGTGATGGAGAAGGAGTCTATTTGGAATAGCATGAAAGCTATTTAAGTCACTTGAAGTATCATGTGCTTGGCTTCACTAAAAAAAGACAAAAATACTTTGTTTTTCTGTTATTATGCAAGAAACATTGTCAATGACTTGTATGGTTATTTTTTGCTGGAAATGAAATAGGGGTTCTCTTGGGTGGGCAAAGTAAGAGCTGCTTTTCTTTGATATGCTCCTGGTTTGACATTGGTTTCTAATAAGAAGGTGACTCAACAGATCTCTAACGTGATTCCTGACATAGGGGATGACTCAAACAGGGAGAGAAGAGAGGAAAAGCCCTTTGAGAAATGGCCTATGGGGAAGTCACTTATTTTGAGACCTACATCTCAGCTTTTGGTAGTTTTTACATCCAACACTTTCAAATAGCGATTAAACTCTGATCCTCATAATAAAAATTTATTATATTTTGGAAAGTGTAATAGACTAAACCTTCCCACTGGCGAGAGACTGTGAACCCTACCTCATTTGTTTGTTCAGGCCAAACTGGTATGTCCAAAGAAACAAAGGTACCAATTGGAAAAGATTTAAAATATTGGGTCCAGCAATGTTTATCATCTCACTGATCATAAAGGAATACTTTTACTCCTAATATTGAGACAGGAGCTTGCTTTCTACACCTTTGAAGCACTCGAATCCTTTTGTCTGTCTGCACTCTCAGTGACTGGCTGCAAAGCCTCTCGAGATAGGGAAAGGCAAAATCAGTTGCCTGGACTTTGTGAAATTCAGAAGAGCTCTGGGAATCCCCTTCTGCATCTTGCAGATTACAGTCCTATCCAACAGCCATCACAATGTCTCCTTCCTAGTTTTGTTAGGGTTTTGTTGTTGCTGTTATTCTTGTGTTTTTCACTTTGCTGTCTGAAACATTACGAATCCCATAGAACTAAGAAAATAGTGCTTTCTAAAATTCTCTTGTTTATGTTTTCCCGAATAGCTATTTTAATATTTACTTCTCTCTAGAAGGAAAAGAAGGAAAGGGCAGATAATGGAGTTGTGTCCAGGAAGAGGCAAGATGCCCTATCACCTCATATGGGAGTGAATAAGAAGATTTGTTTGGCTGAGGTGGAAGGGACCAAAGAGACTGTATTTGTTTCAAAAGGAAATAATTAGGAAGTGCTAGTAATGAGGAGGAGAATAGAGCTAATAATATGTATTTTCTCAGTGAAATGTGTGGTAAATGCATGCTTAGCATGCAGGAAGCTCTGAGTTCTATCTCCTGCACCAAAATTAAAATAAATAAGGTAAAGAAAAAGAAATAAACTTCTTGAGGAAAGCAAATCTTTGCAAGGTGCTTTGGTTAAAAGATATAATTTGT
Organism: Fukomys damarensis; assembly: GCF_012274545.1. Taxonomy (NCBI): domain Eukaryota; kingdom Metazoa; phylum Chordata; class Mammalia; order Rodentia; family Bathyergidae; genus Fukomys; species Fukomys damarensis. Next base: position 33,064,043 of record NW_022900921.1, on the reverse strand, counting down.
ACTGGCCATTTGAGAGATGCAGATGAAAATAACACTGAGATTCCACCTCAGCTCAGAAAGAATGGCTGCTATCAAGAAATCAATCAATAACAAATGTTGGGGCTATGGGGAGAAAGGAACCCTTCCTTCTCCATTGTTGGAGGGAGTGCAGACTGGTGCTACCACTGTGGAAATCAATATAGAGATACTTTAAACAAGTAGGATTAGAAGTTCCATTTGACCCAGATATTCTCCTGCTGGGTATCTTCCCAAAATAATTAAAAGAATCATACCACAGTGATACATGCTCACCCATGTTTGTTGTAGCATAGTTTTTAATAGCTAAAACTTGGAAACAGTCCGATTGCCTATCAACTGGAGACTTTATAAAGATGTGGATTTTTTATATAAAATGGAGTGCTACTCAGCCATAAAGAACAAACTAGAGATATTTATAGCTAAGTGGATATACATTGAGGTCATACACTTATTTGAAATTAATAGAACACATATGTGTAAATACCATACAGTTTCTCTGGTGTGATAAACTACATGTAAATAAGGGTCAAAAATGTATAATTGATGTTTTTTTAATAGGAAGAAATAGTCTAAAGGTATTGCAAATGAGAGGGATAGGGAGAAGGTAAAAAGGAAAGAGAAAAAAATAAGAGAAAAGGAAAAAATGGAAACAAAATCTTTGTAAATAGGGAAGGCTGGAGTGGGGAAGGGAGGCTAGGGGAATGGGGAAAAAAATAAGAACCAAGATACATTATGTAAAGGTACAAGAGCCCAATGATGAATGTAACTGTATTGTATATCTAAAATGTACCAATAAAATATATATATAAAGATATTATGATTTATTTTTGAGAAGCTGAATTTCAAGATATAAGTATTCTACAGTGCTAGAAAACATTAGCTGACTTAAAGTACAGTATTATTGAAATGCTTTTTCTTTATACTTGAATTCTGGTTAAAGAATTTTTAAATATTGTAATAAAAATATAAATTTAAATTGTAAAGTTAACATTGAATCTTCCTTTCTCATTCTGTATTCTTTAATACTTTTTGTCTGAATGATCTTTAGTTGATACTAACTCCTAACATACTAGCTTTAACTCTCTTTTTGTGACTCCCACCCAGCATTAAATGTTTATTTACAACTAAGCAATGTAGGAAAGTTGGAGAATTCTTTACCTATTTGGTGAGACAATTGTTTTATAAAGTCAGCCATTGAGTTTTTATTTTAAGTGGGTATATCTAGAGCTTAACCCCAGAGCTGCATTGCTAATTAATGAAGTTAATATGACAGGTCCCAGTAGGACATTCACATGGTTTAGCAATCACACTGTGTTTGAAGAGGGAGAAAAAGGGCGAGAAAACAAGTTTTTGTCAGTCTTCCATAAGATATTTTCTCTCTGAATATGGTAGGTAGAAACCAGTGAAGTGCACTGCAGATTTTTTAAAAAGTATCTTCTACAAGGAACTTTATCCACTGTCACCAATCAGTCTAAAACATGGTTTTGGTAGAGAAGAAGGGTTGTCTCATCAAACTAAAATTAAATTCTTAAGAAATGAATACAGAGTAAAAGGATTTCCAACTATGGCTATATCACATAGTCTCCAAATTTAGAGGAAAGACCCACGTTCCTGCTTGCACACCAAAAAGATAGACTCACTTGCACATGCTTTCTACACTTCCTTATAGCCTTGATCTCTTGTGAAATATGTTTTTTTGGCCAAGAAATTAGCCAATTTGGTGACAGATCAAATTATTGAAAGTTAACTGAATTAGATTTTCACTCCAAAACTACTTTATCTCTTTAGTTTATTTAAATTGTTATTCAACTTTTATTGGTAAATTCCCATTTAATATACAAAGATATCCTTTTTTTGGTGGCCAGTAACATTTAATTCTAAAACCCTTTGTTCACAGGCTTTTGGAAACAGAATCTTAAATCATGAAGTTGTTGTACATTCCAAAGCTAATTTATTTTTGTGTATTTTTGGTACAGAGATATTCTTGGAGCCAGGCGAGGGTACACACTTCTGAGCTGGATATGAATTGTTTGCCATGAATTATCACACATAATGGACTCTGAAAGAACCAGATGTTCAGTGTAGTTTTTATTTTGGGCATCATAAAAAGAATTTTTGTTAAATCTATTGTTAAGAACATTATGAAAAACTTGCAGCTTAACCGATAAATTTATTTTTCTATTTTGTCAGTTAAATTGTTTGAAATTTAAACTATTTGGCATAAGCCATTTATTTATCTTTTCATTTTTAAAACACATTTATTCTAATAATTACATAATACGTCTGGCTAACTCCATTATGATTGTCATACTATATGAAGTTAAAAAGTGGATAAAAGAATTTTATATTCTTGTACATTTTTTTAACTTTTTATTTATTTATTTATTTATTTTGGTATAGAGGATCAGACTCAAGTCCTTGCATTTGCAAGGCAGGCACTGGAACCACTGAGCCAAATTCCCAGCCCTTGTACAGTTTTTTAAAAAGAAGAATTTAACAAACTTTCCATCTAAAGGCAATAATAGTATTCATAAATATATATGATGTGATAAAAAATACAGTGAATGTTGAAAAAAATTACTATAGTAAAAGACATATTATTAATTGCCCTCAAAATACTCCCCCTTTTTTTTTGAATACACAAACCCTATCATTCTTTACACTTTCTGAAGCAGTTCTGAAAGTCGTCTTTCATGGTTTTATGAGGTATGATAAAAAATACAGTGACTGCTGCTGAGTGCTATCCAAATGAAAGGCAAGCTTGTATACACATTTACCACATGTCCTCAGTTACCCTATTCACTGGATCTGGTACCATGAAACTCTGGCTGTTCCCCTAGGTCACAAATGCTCACAAAAGGTAATTTGTTTTAATCAACTCAGGACATTTAGTAGTGCCATGACAGCACCACTAAAGACGCTCATCAAAGAGGACTTCTGGCACTGCGTCAGAAAGTGGCAAGAACAAGAGGATAAGTGTTTGAAATAAGGATGAGTCCTTAGATAGAGATTAATGACAGTGTGCCTTTTTTTATTAAAACCATTATATGTGTTGATCATACCTCCTAAATATAAATAATAGTTATGCTATCCTCTCCTTCATTTCCTAAATGCTGCTATAGGAATGGGAAGGACAGAGATTCCGCAAAATATGAGAGGCCATATGTGATCTGTAATGTTTTCTTGCACCTTTGGGAGACTGGGGTTGTGTTATGTGTTATGGTTTGTATCTAAAATGTGCTCCCTAGTCTCATGTGTTTGAAAGATATAAGTAAGTTAAGAAGAAAAACATTCAAGAATCCCAAGTTTAACTTTTTGAGAGTCTATCAGAAATCTGGAATATCAGTTCCAAGAGATCTTTTGTAGCAAGAATATAAAGATTCCTATCTCCTGATGTATAGTTCCTGTATAATTCTGCCCCACTGGACATGACTGGAAAGAACTGTGATTAAAGTGAATTTCACTGTGCACTGAAGTTATACTTTATGAAAAGGGATAATGAATTTTGCAGAGGCAAGTAGGCTCCTTTAGCAGTATGGCCTTCTTTTCCTGTGATCACACATACAGATGTATGTATTTTAACTCTATTTAAGGGAAGAATCACATCAAAAAGTATATTTAATTAAAAACTAAAAGATCCTTCTGGATTTTAAAAAGATCAGCTGTATTATATAAGGCATTCTGTGAATAGAAAGGCAGTAATATGGCAAGGAAACTCAACTAAGAATGGAAGAGTTCAAAATGATTGAATTCCGTGAATCAAAATGGAGATAGGGCTAACTGTACAAGGGCCTTATCCTTATCTATTCAGCCCTTAAAAGAGACTCAGCCATTTTAGAAAAAAGAGATAGGAAAAAAATTTTCTTCCTGGCCTGGAACAAAGCAGGCATCCACATTATAACCTGGCCCCAAGGGTCATGTGGTAGAGAACTGTGGGTAACTACTAGGAATTGACAATACCCTTTGGCCAACAGCTAGCAAGCAATGGTGTTTTAGTCACTTTCTTGTCACTAAGACAAAATATCCAACACCTGAAACTTAAAAGAGAGGTTTATTTTGCCTCACAGTTTCCAAAGTCTCAGTCCATACTCAGCAGGCTCAAATGGAGAAATGCCAAGGTGGTGACCATGCCATAGAAGAAAGCTGCTCCTGTCATGGCAGCCAGGAAACAGCAGAAGGAGGATGCAGGGAGGGAGAGCTACTCTGAGATTATTCCCCCAGGGAACCACCTCTTCTGATGTGGCCCTTTGTCCTTATCGCACAGTCAGCTCTGCATTCATCAGTGGCTTAATCCACTGACCAGCATAGTGCACCAAGATCCAGTCACCTTCCAAACTCATGGGGCTTTCAGAAGGACATTTTAGATACAAGCCAGAACAAAGAACATAATCTCAGTCTCCTAAACGTGCCAGGATCTAAATCCTGGTAATAGACTGAATGAGATGGAAAAGGATCCCCAGTCTTAGATGGAATAACAGCTCTGACCAACTCGTTTACTTCTGCATTTTGAGGACTTGAGCAAAAGATTGGCTAGCCAGTATTTGTTCTTGTTCTTATACAGTCTGTGAGACAATAAGTGGGTGTCGTTTCGAACATTTAGGTTTGAGGGAGTTCTTACATAGTGATAGGATATTAATTGATATTCTTGGATAGTGACAGGAAATTAATTGAGGACCTAAGACCCAATCAGTATGGGATTGGACCTTGGAAATTTCTGTTTTACACTGCAAGAATCACAAATGGAGTATAAAATTTAAGTATAAACAGAATTTGTGTGGATGGACTTACATACTGGTAAAGTAGAAAGTGTTTATGGGGTAGAGACGTGGACAACTCAAGGAAGGCAAAGATGAAAGAAGAAATGTGATGAGGATTAAACAACTTGACATATGCTGTATTAGTTTTTGCACAAATTAAAGAAATGTTATATTTGGCTCATAGATTCAAGGTGTCCAATCCATTATTAGCTGACTCCAGGCAGGAATATTGTGGCAAACGAGCTTGGTGGAACAAAACTGCTTATTTCATGGTGGATGGGAAGCAAAGCAGGGGAACAAGCACCTAGAAGAATGGGTCAGGGGCCAGATTTAGTCCCCAAAGCTATGCTTCCATGACCCACCCACTCAGCTAGGGGTGGGATGGGCATGTGCACTGGCCAGGCTAACTCTCAATTTAGTTGGCTCAGGAGCACACTTCTGAGTGCACAGAAAACCAGTTTACAGTTGCTGGTTCATTAACCAAACTCAGCATTCCTGACAAAAGTAGTAGTTTTAATTCCAGGATTGAATATTGCAAACAGTGTATATACACACCCAAAGAAAGCATGGTACATTGATACTGACTTTGGTCTTTAGATAACGTGATATCCAGAGCATAAAATTCTTATTCTATACTACTTTGAACTTGACAGAAATGTTTAAGATGCTACTATATTTTTCATATGCTTCCTATCCTCCTAAACTTCATTTTATAAACCAAGTGAATGGCTAACTTCCATTCCCTTAGGACTAATTTCTTGAAGTAAGAATTATTTTAGATGCTTTGAGACAACATATGTAATTGTGACCATGATTTGACCAACTTTGACTTTGACAAAATTTTCTTACAAATTTCTCTTGTATCATTAAATTTGTATAATACCGCAGGATTTATCATGTATTGTTGGCTCAGCCAGTGAAAAGTTGATTGTGGTCTTTTTCTAATCAAATCACTAGTGGAATCAGATTATTTTGAGGGGTGTTTAAGACAGTGCCTTGCAATGCAGTCCAAGCTAGGGCTTGAGCTTGCAATTCTCCTGTCTTAGCCTCCTGAAAGTGCTGGGATTAGAGGCATGCACCACCACATCCAGATTTTGGAATTTTTTGCAGTAGCCCTATGGATACTTCAAAATGTCCACCTATTTTGTCTCTCTCCTCCATCAAGTATAAAACAAACTTTGCAGTTGAATTGTCAGATTTATTTCAAATGATTCAGGAGAATAATATACTTTTATAATCACTGCTATAAGAGAAATTATGCTTCTTGGAAAGGTGGTATGGAAAATGTAGCTGGTAGCATGCTAAGTTAATGCTGAATCAAGGGTTGTTACCATCAATTATGATATGTCCACTTGACTGGAGTAAGAAACAAACATCTAGCAGATTAATAAAGCATAATTCTGGGTATGTCTGTGGATGATTGACATGTAGGTACCAAACTGAGGGGGAAGATCCGCTCCGGTTGTACTCGGCACTGACCATTGGGCTTTGTAGCCTGGATGGCATAAAAAGGGAAAGAAGTGTGCTAACTCTTGAATAGCTCTAGTCTTCTTAAATTGGTATATCCTTTGCTGCCATTGTCTTTGGACACCCATCTCCAAGTCTATTTTCTTCAACCTTCATCAATACAGACTCGCACTGACAGCACTGAAGTGAGCGTCCAGGCCTTTGACCTTGGACTGGTGCTGTATCCTTGATTCATCTTGTTCCACAGCTGCCATCTCCTTGGGTTGCACAGCCACTGATCCTGTGGCTCTCCATTGTGCAGGTGACCACTGTGGACTTTCTCACTTCTAATCCTGGAAGCCTACCTAATAAACTCCCTTGCATAATTATACGTGCATTTTTCCATTGATTGTTTCTTCAGAAAACCCTTAACAATACAAGAGTTGTTCAAAAGATGGTCCATGACACTATGAAAATACATGGATAAAATTAAGAATACAAACCATATATTATACATCTGCATAATCACATAATCTGCATGTGAAAATTTCTTGTAGAATTGGGATTTGCTGTCTGTTGAATCATTTGGCCAGAGAAAGTCATCTGACTTGTCTGACTTTGGCAAATGGATATTGATCTCAGAAGTTCTTACATTAGTCTGGAGAAGGGATGGAGCTTGAGTGTTGGTGAACACAATTCTCATATGCCCTTGCTCTTCGGTAATTTTGTTTTTATCACTTCTAGGCAAGGCATCCATGTAGCGCTTAGGGCCCAGTGGTGTGCAGGTCACAGCACCAGTGCCACGGGGCTTCTTGTACACCAGAGGTTATCCAGAGACCCAGCACAGCCCAGTCTTTTCTTGGTATCTGTTCTGAGCTATTAGACCTTGAATCATTATTATAATTGATAGCACTTTTCCAGTCACAATGAGCTAGGCATTATTTTTTAAGTGCATTATGTCTTATCCCATTTCACCACAACTCTGTGAAGCAGATACTGTAATTATGTCTTCTTGATAGATCAAAACTGAGGCTAAAGTAGACAAGGGTACTTGCTGAGAATTACATAGCCAGAAGGAAGTGGAGCCAGGATATTAAACTTAATCTGACTCCATTGTCCTAGCCTTTACCAAGGATGCTTCATTTGCTTCTCATTTTGGTACAATGCAGTTATTCTCCATCTTAAGTTATTCATGGACTCCTTTTAAAGAAAAAAGGAATTTCCTTACTTCTTAAGTGGTCTTAAATTATTTTTAGAATATTATTACTTAAACATGTACAAACATAAAACTAGAAATGCACCTGAATTCATAGTATTTTTATAGTTATATGGCCAAATAAAATATTAATTTAAACAAACAACTCTACTCACTGGGCATGGTGGTTCATACCTGTAATCCCAGCATTTGGGAAACTGAGGCAGGTGGATCACTGTGAGTTTGAGGCCAGCCTGTGGGTATATAGTAAGTTCAAGGACATATCAAGACCCTGTCTAAAACAAAAACCAAAAAGGCTCTAAAACCAATACAAATCAGATGTATAATAGTTTAATGGAGACAAAGTTGTCAGTGCTGAGACCTATGCACTCCATACAATGAATTACCATTGTATTTGTCGGTATTTTTCTTTTAAATTATTGAACTTTACTTGTAAGTTATTTTATCATGTCAATTAATTACAGTGTATAGTAATACCTCATTTCATGAATGCTTCTGTTTGCAAACAGTTTGATGTACAAAATGATCTGGCAAAATTTTGCTTCCATTTCCAACTCTACGTTGAATGACAAAGATGACCATAGCCATCTTCCCCACACAAACAAGGCCATCTTTTCCAAAATCCTAAAACAAATTAAGTTCCTAAACTGAGGTACCACTGTGCATTCCAACAAATATCTTTTGATAAACCTTTTCCATTATGTCTGTAACACTGTATTTTCTGATAATGAACTATGGCCAGTTGTAATAAAGAC
>NW_022900921.1:33052085-33055700 GCF_012274545.1 Fukomys damarensis | reverse complement strand
AGGATAGTTATGGCCTCTCTTCAGTGACTAGCCGGGATGTCACTGTCCTTTACTTATGCCCAAACCCAAAAGTGGAAACTGAATGTAAACCTTTGCCATCAGTTCTGTAACTAGAACTTTATTTGTTCTTGTTGATGATAACTCCAAAGCAACACATTAGGTGTCAGCTTATAGGCTAGTGGAATCCACACAGTGTCAGTTCCTTCACAAGAAAAAGATTTTCTTTGATTTGATAAATCATTGTGAAGGGCTTTGAGGTTTCTTGTTTTAGTAGTAATGCAGAATAACTGGAAATTGTATATGGGTTATTACCATGCCTCTAAGTGCAGAGCTATCACCATGCATGTAGGAAATACACAAGCACATGCACACACACAAATTAAGAATATGTTTACCTACAGGTGGAGTAAGCAGGCTCCTTTGTCTATTTTGAGAAGTACTTCTACCCCAATGTCACTCTTCTACCCACTGTCTTCCAGATTTACCATCTCTAAGGTCAGAATCCTCTCTTCCTATCAAATCTTCCTTCTCTAGCCTGGTGGATTTTTTTGAAATGCAAATACTCTGAGAAGAGGCCCATAGTTTAGCCATGGTGTTACAGTACAAGAGACTTTGTGGCCATTTGCCCTTGGTGGTAAAATCCCAGGAAAATAGAAAACTCCCTTTTTCTGGGTAGGAAAGGCAAAAGAAGAAACCATGAGGGCAAAGACAATTTTGCCAAAACCACTCTATGCTACAATAATCGTGTGATCTTTGAATGTCTGCAGTCTTGGTTATTTATTGAGATTCTAGTTAATCCCAGTAGCACTGTTAAATAGAAAGGAGGAAAGAATTCTAGTTTAAATAAGATTTTTCAGTGTTTTTATAAGTGACTCCTGAAACTCGGGAGTACAGTTAATATTCAGGCTCTTATTTTACAATCCTGTCTGCGGACAAGAAAGCATGTTTGTCCTCTATTCCTTCACGTTCCCACCCAGAACTCAGAACGCTGGAGGAATGCTCACAGACCAGCACCTTCTTCCCTGGGTTTCAGAGAACTTGAGTTGGAGGGAATTCATTACTGCTGGGTGCCTGCTGTGAGCTCAGCCTTGCCTTGTTCTGCTCCTCAGGCATTCATTCCTAGACTTATCATGTCATGGATTAATTTGCAGGGTCCCTGAAGCTTCCACACCACGGTACCATCTAGCTCTCCCTGTCCTGATCAGTCTCCACTAGCATCTCAGTTCTAATTCCCATGTGAATGAACAGACATAAAAATAGAGAAGTCTACTGTGAATAATTCACCCCGGTGGTGGCCTTCTAACCCACTGATCATTAGTTCCTGTCTTGTGGTTCCATGGGGCTGATCTGGTTGCTCTCTTTCATGAGATCTTTTCTTCATTTCTGTTAACTCTTCTGTACCTTCACAATAAATTCTTTTTTTAAAAAAATCGAGTTGGCCACTTGTAGCCCAGATAACTTCTCTAACTTGGTTTGGCTCTTTTTCCCTAAAGCTGGAGTTGATCTCTTTTCATTTCCTACCCTCCATACAGTGACCTTGCTCATCTAACTTTATACATAATTCATGCACTCCACATCTGTCCTGTTTTGCCAATGGAAAGCTTCATCATGGTCTTCTGCATGGTCCTCTTTCCTGCCAGAACCAGAGCTGATCACATCTGCTAGACACCACCTTAGAGCACTCAGTTGTCCTGCACATGTGACTCTTCTACTGCGGTGGTAAATCCAGTGTTCATGGTACCCTTACCCACTGACCCTTCCTGCATCCCAGTCAACTTCTCTTTAGCACCAGGCCTCATCTATCTCATTTGGGACAGATGCAGAAAAACAATGGCATCTTTCTCATCACCGGGATTCAATACCCAACACCCACAGCTTAAAAGAGGCGAGGCTTATTTTGGTTCAGAGTTTGTAGAGGTTTCAGTCCATTTTAAAGTAGCTCCAAGGCAGGGTAGCAGGGCAGACTAGAACCAGCTCATTGTGTAGTGGCAGGGAACAGAGCCGTCAAGAGTGGAAGGAAAGAGATCTACCCTTCTGGACAAGCCTCCAGTAATCCATCTTCTCCAACCAGGCTTCACCTCCCAAATCACATTTAGCTATAAACTCATCCATAGAACAGTCCACCGATGAGCATCATGCCTTTGTGATCCATTCACCTCCCCAAAACCCCACTTACAGTGCGTGAAGCTTTGGGGGAACATCTAGATGTAGCCATAACAGATGGGGTATTTATGCCAATAGGAGAGAACAATGAAGAGAATGATGCAAGTTTATAGTGCAGATTACTCCTCATAACAGGCATGAGAAGGGAGAGGAAGATAACAGGAGAAAAAATAAAACCCTAGCGACAGGGACAAAGAAAAGAGTGAGAGAAATGTAACACTGGAGAGAAAGATGTAGAGCTAAGAATTTTAGAAAGACTCCCATCCTGGTAATTCTCTACTTTTATCTCAATAAAATTTCTGTTCATCTTCCTTTTTAAGACTTGAGGGGATTTTTTTTTCTTTTGAAATTACATGCTAGAGTGAATATTAAATCAGGAGAAGTAAGACTAGTTTCACTGGGATGCATCTCTTGTCATATGTTCTCTTCCCTGGCATAAAGACAGTCACGAGGAGGAATACCTGGGAGAGACTTGCAGGGAGAGGTTCTATAGTTAGATGCTGTACACCTGCCCAGGACATTGCCTGCTGAAAATTATAAGCATACTCCTACCTCATCTTAAATTACATTTGGTGTTAGAAGTATTCTAGTTTTATTCATCTGCATATACCAGGACCTGTCAGTAATGCAGTTCTAGGCGCTGGACTTTCAGGGCTGCAGAGTCCAACTGTCTGTCTTCAAGTTACCTGGGGAACTCAGAGGATACCAACTGCCCTGGAAGAAAGCCATAGTAGCTCCTATTGACATTTCATTTCTTTGAATTCAGTCAAGTTGATGTTCTTCTTTACAGTTCCCTGAGAACCAAGCATCATGGATTAGGGCTTAGGGAGGAGAGTTTTAGAATTTGGAGCATATGGAGGCAATGTGATATCCCTGAGCATCTGGAGACGTGGAGAATGTGGTATTAAGTGGCCTAGAGACTTCCCCAAGAGAACCAGTCCTGTGTGAGATGTTTTTACCTCATTAGCCATGAATAGCAGTGAGTCATGGAAGAGCTCCATTTCTTTGTAGAAGACTACAAAGGGCAGCCAGTGTTTTAGTGATGGTTTCCAGAAATGTTTGTCTTGTAGAGATTAGAGCATGGGCTGATTAGACTCATACTTATGGTGTTAAATTTAGAAGTAGACAAAAGAAGGATGCTCTAAAAATTTTAAGTCTTAGATTTCCTGAGAAGCCCATTTTCCAATTTAGTGAGAGGAAAAAGTTGCAAATAATGCCAGTTTAAAAATTCATAAAGGCTTCATTATGCTCAGAGGATACATTCTTTTGAAAAGTGAAGAGGTTGTTATTTAAAGATAAGGTCATGAACCTTTTATAGAGCCTTTCTATCTCCAAAAATGGCACTGAACTTATCCCAGAATGGAAAGCATTTTGAAGAACCAGAAAGTTATTGGGATATATGTGTGTGTGTGTGTGTGTGTGTGTATGTATGTTTTTTATATATATATGTAA
>NW_022900921.1:33029906-33051333 GCF_012274545.1 Fukomys damarensis | reverse complement strand
TAAAGAGATGAATAGTGGTTACTATTAGAACTTGTGATCAAAAGTAGGGATATTTTAGATAAAAGACTGTTTTGTCATTTATTTATATTGATGGTTATTTGAGAACCTGCTGGAGACATAAAGAGCTCAATCCATATGAGCTCTGGTCCATGCAAGGGGTCTTTTTGAGCAGAAAGTCAGAATTTCTTGGCCTTAGCGTCCCAAGAGTTACACAGAAATGAATTGGAATGTATTTTGATTGTAAATCATACTGTATGAAAAGTAAGTATAACTATTTGATATCACTAGCCCAAGTTCAAGGTAGAATAACAATTCCCAGTGTGACAAGACCAAGGAAGGTAAGACTGAGGTATTAACTTTTTCTTGATTACAAGTGTTAATTGGCAAGTAACCATAATGTATTCATAAAATCCTTGTCTTTCTTACTTTTCTGTCCTTGCTGAGACAAAATACCTGACACCCAAAGTTAAAGGAGGAAAGGTTTATTTAGATCACAGTTTGTAGAGGTTTCAGCCCATAACTGGCTGGCTTCACAGCAGAGTGGCACATGGCAGAGAGGCATCACAGAAGAGAAACAGTTTATGACACCCACAAGGTAGCAAAAGCAACAAGGGACCTTTCTGTCCCTTTAATCCCATCCAGCCTACCAGGATTAGGGAGGTGCCAAACCACTCACTTGTGTGCAGTTGTTTAGTAACCACACACCCTTAATCCCAGCATCATATATTCTAGATCCAGCCACCTCTGAAAAATACTGCATGTGGCTTTGTGGGAACATCTAAACACAAGCCACAACAATCCTGCTGTGGGTTAACCAGATTAATTCCTGTGTCAGTAGGTGAGTGTTTCTCATAGTTTTGCTTGGTCTAAGATCCTGTCTCAGAAACTGAGTAATTCATTAGCTATGATAGCATGGTTTTGGATGTTGAATGTAGGCAAATCTAAAAGCAGGACATGTTATTAGGGGTCATCTGTTACTTTGCCTTCCCTGTGGATATGGAAGACTTAAGACACAGGGTGGGACACCCAAGGTCACATAATATTAAGTTGTAGAGTTAGTAACTCAGGCCAGATGTTTATAGTTTTGTCTTTGGCCATTTTGTCATATGCATTCAATCTTAAGGTATTTAATGCCACTTTTTGCCTAAGATCTGAAATTAATTTTTAACAAGAAGTTTTTGTTATAATTTAAAATATGATACAAGATTAGAATTCAAATTTTCTCTGAAACCTTGCTGAGTGATTATTTTATCACTTACCAAACAAGCGCTATCACATAGGTAATGATTTTGTCTGTGAAGAACTTTATCCAGTGGATAGTAATAACTAGTAAAATCATGATTTTGTGATTGTATATTTAGAAATAATATCATCATCTCTTACTTTTTTGCAATATGAAACTTCAGGGCCTTTCTATAAAATAATATTGAAGGGGCATCCTTTTTATAGATAGTGTTCTAAAATACTACAGCAACAGCAGCACTATTTTCCTTTCCTTTTATTTTAAATCAAATATATTTATGGAGAAGGTAATTACATGGCTTCAGTATATGTTAATGTTTTTCTCTTAAGAATGTCCATTTATGTCTACATTGATGGTATCTCTTCCTTATGAAAAGTTTATATGTTTAGATGTGGCTACAAATTAGGAATATCTTTTCAAAGTAAATTTTCCTCTGAGGTACAGTGCCACCTATTCCTGATAGATTAAGGTACTAAAAGTGTAAATAAGGATCAAAATGTATAATTGATCATGTGAAGTAGGAAGAAAAGTTCTAAAGGAGTAGAGGAAATGGAGGGGTAGGGGAAAGGAAAGGAACAAAAGAGATGAGAAAAGGAAAAATGGAAATAAGTCATTGTAAATAGGGAAGGATGGAAGTAGTGAAGAGAGACCAGGGGAATGGGGAAAAAATAAGAATGAAGATGCATCATGTAAAGGTAAAAGATCCCAATGATGAAGGTAACTGTATTTTATACCTAAAATGTAGCAATAAACTTTGAAAAAAAAAAAAGAGAGCCAGAGGCCTGCCATACATTGTTAACTGCACACAGATCTCAGAGAGCACGTGTGTGGACCAGAACAACACAGCTGCAGGCAGATCCCAGCCAGGGCCCAGCCCCAACCCCAGAGGTGTGGGCACAGCCTCCCAAGACAAAGGATCTCCTGACAAGGGCTGCATAGGCTTACAAGCTTCAACCAGAGGCCCACTCAGAAAAGAACTACACAGATGGGCAAGCAACAGCCAGAGGCTTATCCCAATACCATTGATAAGTGCATGGAGACCCTAGCAAGAAGCCTGGGAAGACAAAAGGAATGGGGGTACAAAGCCCCCAACTAAAAACCTTCCCATACAACAGCTACATAGGGGCCCCAGTGAGAGGCACACCTAGATACCATAACAAGTGTGCTGAGGCCCCAGCCAGAAGCCCACCCAGGTAACAGGTCAGCGCAGGGATCCAGAAGGCCACCATTCTGAACCCAGGAATTGGAGCACAGATGAATAATAGAGTAAAGGCTGCTTAGTGGCTTGCTGAGAATTGAAGACTGGGTGAGCAAAAAGTAACCTCAACAAAGGCACAGCAAGCTGCATCTGTTGAGATGAGGAGACATGGAAATAAATCTCAAAGCCAGATTTCCAAATTACCTAAGGCAACCCCAAAGGGAAACAAGATAGAACAATCTGATACTCAACTACTTGGACTCCCAAAAATGGCAAAAAAAGGATCTGGAAAAAATGAAATCAGAAATAATTTCTCAGATAAAATCAGAGATTATACCCATAGGACAAGACATGATTAATAAATCTAGAGCAGACACAGACAAAGAAAACAGAGGAGCTCAGGAACATGATGGAATCCTAACATAGGAAACAAATGGAATCCATAAAACAGATACAAATAGATTTCCAGGAAATTTAAAACTCCAGTGAAAGTTTACACACCAGAATGAGTCAATGCAAGAACATAACTTGAGATGTAGAAGATAGGATTGCAGTTAGAGACCAGGAAAAGAAACAATTCTTAAAAATAGTAAGGGATCATGAGAAATCAATCCAGCAGCTGCTGAATGATGTTAAGAAGAATAACATAAGACTGATTGGAATCAATGAAGAAACAGGAGAAGAGTGCAGAAGCCTTAAAAAAAAAAAACTGTTCACAGAGTGATGGCAGAAAACTTCCCAAATAGATGAAAAGAACTTGACATACTGATAATGAGGTATACAGGACTCCAACTAGCCACAATAAAAAAAAACTACACATGTGCATAGAGTAGTTAAAATTATAGAAACTCAACAGAACAAAATTGTACATAAAATGGAATACTACTCAGCCATAAAAATGAGAAATTAGAGTCATTCATAGGAAAATGGATACATATTGAGGATATACTCTTAAGTGAAATAAATAAGTCACATGTGTAAATACTGAATAGTTTCTCTGGTGTGAAAAACTATAATAGTACACAAGATCCTAATGGGATAATTAATAGTGTGAAATAGCAAGAAAAGGGCTAAAGGTGTAGGGAAAGTGGGAAGGGTAGGGAAAAGGTAATAAGGGAAAAGGAAAAAAATATGAGAAAATGAAAAAATGGAAATAAAGCATTTGTAAATGGGGAGGGTGGGAGGGGGTGAAGGGAGGGCAGGGAAAAGGGGAAAAATGAGAATCAAGATCTGTCATGTGAAGATACTGGATCCCAGTAATGAAAGTAACTGTATTTTATACCTAGATTGTACCAATAAACTCAATAAAAAGAAAGAAAAAAACAAAATTGTACAAGCAGAGAAAAGTAACAAATCACATAAAAGGAAAGCCCATCAGAATCACAGCAGACTTCACCACACAAACCCTTGCAAAAAGAAGAGCTTAGAGTGATGTATTTCAAGACCTAAAGGAAAACAACTTCCAAGTCAGACTGATTTACCCTGCAAAACTATGTTTCAAAATTGATGGAGAAATAAGACACTTTCATGACAAAGACCCCCTTAGAAACTTAATGAATAACAAACCAACACTCCAAAAAATTGTAAGCAATATCTTAGGAAAAGACAATGAGGATCATAACCTCAGTCCTAGCAGAATGAATCCATGAGGTATGACAAGAAATTAAATGCAAAGGGGGAGAATCTAACAAAAAGAAAAAGTCCTGACAAGGATAAGTCAATACATATCAGTTATATCCATCAATGTTAATGGTCTCAATTTACCAATCAAAAGAAATAGACTGACAGAATGGGTCAAGAAGCAAGATCCAACAATATGCTGTATACAAGAAACACATTTAATTCAAAAAGAGACTCACAGACTGAAAGTTAAAGGGTGGAAAACAATACTCCATGTGACAGGAACACCCCCCCAAAAATCAGGAATAACTATCCTCTTTGCAGATCAAGTGGATTTCAAACCAACACTGATTAAGAGAGACAATGAAGGACACCACATCCTTATAAGTGAACAATCCAAGAGGAAGAGAGGACAATAATAAATATATATGCACCAAACACTAGTGTGCCCAACTATATAAAATAAATATGAACATGAAAATTCAAATAAGCACTAACACAATAGTAGTAGTAATACCCACATGTCACAGATAGATCAACTAGACAGAAAATAAACAACAAAATACTAGAACTCAATCAAATTCTTGAACAAATGAACAACCAATGTTTACAGAGTTCCAACATAAAAAATCAGAATAAACATTCTTCACAGCTGCACATGGGTCATTCTCCAAAATATACTACATACTTGCTCATAGAACATGTCTAAGCAAGTGCAAAGGAACTGAAGTCATCCCCTGTATATTGGCAGACCATAGTATGCTGAAATTGGAGCTCAATAGCAAAAAAACCCAAAATAATTTCATAAACACATGGAAATTGAACAACATACTTCTGAGTAATCAGTGGGTCACAGAGGATATTAAAGAAGAAATCAGTTCCTACAGTTAAATGACAATGGCACTGGATGAAGAAGATGTGGTTTTTCTATAAAATGGAATACTACTAAGCCATAAAGAATGAGAAATTAGATTCATTCACAGGAAAGTGGATCATATTGAAGATATACTCCTAAGTGAAATAAATAAGTCACACATTTGTAAATACTGAATAATTTATCTGTTGTGAAAAACTACAATAGTAAATAAGACCCTAATGAGATAATTGACAATGTGAAATAGGAAGAAAAGGGCTAAAGGTGTAGGGAAAGTGGGATGGGTAGGGGAAAGGTAATAAGGGAAAAGGGAAAAATATGAGAAAATGAATAAATGGAAATAAAGTGTTTGTAAATGGGGAGGGGAGGAGGGGTGAAGGGAGGGCAAGGACAAGGGGAAAAAATGAAAATCAAGAGCTGTTATGTAAAGGTACAAGATCCCAATAATGAATGTAACTATACTGTATACCTAAAATGTACCAATAGACTCAATGAGGAAAAAAAATAACAATGACAATGCAACATGTTGGAATCTATGGGACACAGTGAAAGCAGTCTTGTGTAGGAAATTCATAGCAGTAAATGTGCTTATTAAGAGAAAAGAGCAAGTACAATTAAACAACCTGATGCTGAACCTTAAACTTCTAGAAAAAGAAGAGAAGGATAAACCTAAAGCTCATATGAGGGAGGAAATTATAAAGATCAGACAGAAATCAATGCAGTTGAGACTAAGAAAGTAACACAAGAAAATCGATGAACCCAAGAGTTGGTTCTTCAAAAAAAAAAAAGAAACAATTTTTATTTACAGAATAAACAATATTGACAAACCCTTAGCCACTCTTATCAAAAGAATGAAAGAAAAGGCCCAAATCCATGCATTTAGGAATGAAAAGGGTAAAATTACAGTGGACCCAGCAGAAATCCAGAGGATCAATACCTATTTCAAGAAACTTTATGATGGAAAATCAGAAGAAATGGCCAGATTCCTAGATTCATGTGAATTACCAAAGTTGAATGAAGATGATCTAAAAATTCTAAATATCCAATATCAATCATTGAAATGGAAAATGTATTTAAAACTTATCAACTAAGAAAAGCCTGGGCCCTAAGGGCTTCACTGCCAAATTCTACAAGACATTTAGAGAGGAACTACTGCCACTCCTATTTAAACTCCTCAATGAAATTGAAAGGGAAGCAATACTCCCAAACTCATTCCTGGAAGTAAGCATCACCTTGATCCCCAAAGCAGAGAGAGACCCAACCACAAAACAGAACTATATGCCAATCTCACTAATGAACATAGATGCAAAAATCCTTAATAAGATTCTAGCAAATAGAATGCAGAAGATCTTCAAAAAGATCATACACACTGACCAAGTGGGATTCATCCTAGGCATGCAGAGATGGTTCAGCATATGCAATTTAATAAATGTAATACACTGTATTAATAGAGCCAAGGACAAAAATCATACGATCATCTCAATAGATGCAGAAAAAATCAGTCGACAAAATCCAACACACATTCATGATAAAAATCCTACAGAAAATAGATGGTCTCTGCTTCAATCTGATAAAAGCCATCTATGAAAAATCAACAGCTGGCAGCTTCATGTGGCCCAGCGGCCTCCTGGAGATCAGTGAAACCCTGGTGATCCAGCAATGTGGGGTGCACATCTCTGACAGTGAGAAGATAAAATTTGATGCTGGGATCCTCTTCCTTAGTATACACCAACTGATTTGAGAGATCAGAAAAATCATTGCCAACATAGTGGTTCATCTGCATCCAGCTCCTCCTAACAAAGAACCTGGCCCATTTCAGAGTAGTAAAAACTCTTATGTCAAGCTCTTCTTCAAAGAACATAGCCAGATTGAGTTTTATAGTTGTCTGTCAGAGGAAATGACAGTGAGACATGTGAACAGGAGAATATTTCAGTTTCCCAGACTTTAAAAACAAAGAGAGGACCTCAGGAAGAGTAAGAGCTGTTGGAATTATAGGTATTGAAAGGAAACTTGAAGAAATAAGAAAAGAAACTGACAAAAATACTTCTAAGGCCTTTGAAGACCTCAGGAAGTTAATGATCAAGTCTTTTCTTTTGACAGGCTAAAGAAATTGTGGAATTATCAAAATCAATTCCTCATAAAATTTTTAAAAAGCAAGGTGACATTACAGAAGATGAGACCATCATGTTTAAGTCCTACTTGCTAAGCATAAGCCCAGTTACCAGAGAAACCTATGACTCAGGCCCACAGTACCACAGGCAGTTGGCCAAACAGCTGGCTGGAGTATTACAGGCACCTTTAGTGGAGCAAGGAGGAATAATGTCATTCACAGAGGTGTACAATTTAGGAAACTCAGCTCAAGGAGTGGAATTGCTCTCATCAGAAGATTTAGGAAATGCTGGAAGTACTGAAATTCCCTCTAAGGTTTCAGAAAAGTGATCCCTATCATCAGAAGCATTTGCTAAGCTTGTGGGAATGTCTGTTCTCCTGGCCAAAGAAAGGTTGCTGATCGCAGAAAAGATGGGCCATCTTTGCTGAGATGACTAAGCGGAAGGCTTATGGTTATACCCAAATTTATTTATGACACAGAGCTAAGGGTTTTGCATTTGAAATACTTTGTGTCCATACAATGCATCATGTAGCAATTGTATGACATTGATCTAATAGGTAAAACCTGACAAACTGAAAATTCAGTAGAACTTCACAGCATAATATAAAACTTATAAAGTCAGCCCCTACATATTATGTTCCCAGAAGCTTATTTAGGATATGTAAAGAAAATACTGAAAAATGAATGCTAGTATAAATTTAAGGTCATGCTATATCTGTGCAGATCCTTCAGAATTTAAGTTGAAACATGGTGGGTTTTAACTTGATCCTCATATCCACTTTGTAGAGAATATAAATTCTTGGGGGAAGAAGAGAAGCAGCTACATGTCTGAACAAGTTAGATTACTATTTTGGTGTTCACTGAATTAAAAATGTTTTTCTCTCTGCCTGATATGCCCATTTGGGGGAGGGGGTGCATGAAGGAGGTGGTTGCTACAGGGTAGTTTAGGAATCCAGCAGGAACAAAATACAAAACTATAGAATGTTGTACAAAGCTCAACTTAGGGCTTTTCAAGGCAGTCCTAAGCATGTCTTCAGCAGAATAAATAACACACCTTTAGAAAAGGATTGGTGGGGCGTGGCCCAGTGGGAGTGGGCCATGCAGAAGGCCCAGGGATCCATCCTCAGCACAGGAAAAAACAAAACATAAGCTCCAACTAGTTTCTTTCTTTGTTTCTTTCTTTGTTTCTTTCTTTGTTTCTTTCTTTCTTTCTTTCTTTCTTTCTCTTTCTTTTCTTTTCTTTTCTTTCTTTTCTTTCTTTCTTTGCTTCTTTCTTTCCTTCTTTCTTTCCTTCCTTCCTTCCTTCTTTCTTTCTTTCTTTTCATGGCTGGCATTTAAAGAATGCAGCTGTATAATTTTGTTTTAAAAATGCTGTGGATTTTGAAGGTGAATTAAAGAACTGTATAGACATGCCCAGAGTTATGATTACAAATTTGGGAGGCAGACAGCTAGGAACTCTCTAGGATTGTTGTACAAGTTGAACAGAAGAAACCAACTTCACACGAATCTTAGCATTCTTTTACCTGGAAGCCATGGATGAGAAATAAAAAAAGTAATATAGCTCGTTTGCTCGCAGAGTCTTAACACTGAACTTTAAAAATCTTTGTCATATTCCAGCAATAGTATATTCTTCTTTGCCCTATACATTGTATGTTGGTTAGAGAAACTGTCTTGGTAAAACATGTTTCTGAAAAAATACAAACTGGCTAATATCACCTGCAAATTGCTTGAATTTTAAAGTACACTACCTGACTTCATATGTTACTATTCTGTAGTGTACAGCATGTTGGCATTACTCATACTCAGGGCCCCACAGGTCATACGAAAACTCCCTTTCTGAGACTATTTGGGAGTAGAAAGAAAGTTGTGGTTTTTGCCAAACCTCTGGAAGAAATGTTATCTGCACTGAAGGAGCCAGAGGATTTGAGAAGGGATGCCCAGGTGCACGCTCTGGGACCTGTAAGATGGGTTTTCACTCGGTAAGGTGGAAGCCATGCAGGGCCACTGCAGATGCCCTCTGGGGAAGTGCTGAAGTCCTCAGCCACAGAGTCAGGGGATCCCAACCCTGCTCCCTTTCTGAACATTGGCTTTTTCTGCTTTGTGTTCTCCATTGTTACAGGAATGTAGGAGCCAAGGCATTCTGCTTTAATCTTCACTTTCCAAACCTGTCACTGATTCTTCATTGTGACAAATCCTCTAATTACCGCATTGCTCAGCCTCAAGTTTATTTGGAGTTAATTCAGTGAGTGTCTAGCTGCCCAAGTCTTTGAGGGGTTAGTTAGACCATTGTGTAAGTTAGTTTGTATGACTTGCCTCTCTCTGTGTTGCACACACTGTCACATAGCTCTGGCAGACTTGTACATACATACACGTGCACGCACACAAGACACACCCATGATATCTGGCTAAGCTTCTTGAAATTAACAGAGATAAAGGATCTTGTTTCACTAGCTGAAATCATTGCAAGTAAGGTTTTTGGAGCTGCTGGATCTAGCTCCTAATGGTTTGGATTCATTATGCCAAATCTACATAAATCAGCATATTTATTTATTTTAGTGTGGCAACAGATTAGCAAAAATGGGGCAGTCTGAGTTATATAAAGAGAACTAATGAGGAAGAAAAGTGACATATGAATATACTTTGCAAATGTTACATAATTTAAAAACAAATATGATTGATTTTTATTATTGTATTTTTTGATGGGCATTCTTCACTGCTTCCAGATCTGTGTGTGTGTGTGTGTGTGTGTGTGTGTGTGTGTGTGTGTTTTGGACAAATGAGGGTTATTTTGGTCCTTTATTGGTAGAGGTCAACCAATCAGGCCCCATAAGTGCAAAAAGTTCTGCCTTGGTGCTTCTCTCTGGTATAATTATTTTTCATTTCCTAACTTTGCTCTGAAGAGAATGAATCTCTTTGCAGCTTTATGGTAATAGAATATTTATAGTCACTTATTATCAAGGATAATTTTTTATATTGTATAAGTGCAGGTTGTTTTCAGGGTTAACTAATTAGTATTAATATATATATATATATTATTGGTATTATATATTGGTATTTATATATATATGTATAAAGTCAAATTGCAAAATTTTTAAATGATTTTTGTGGTATTTTAAAAATACTTTGAAAAATAAATGAGAATGATAGACATTTAGTCATACTATGCAGTATGTTAAGAATTTTTCTTTTAAATTTTATAATTAAGCATGGCTTATAAATTTTTATGACTTTGCAGTCTTACTGTTTTAGTTACCTTTTTAAAAAATGGAAAATGAGAACCAAAACCTGTCATGTAAAGGTACAAGATCCCAATAATAAATGTAACTGTACTGTATACCCTAAAATGTATCAGTAAACTCAATGAGGAAAAATGAATAAATAAATAAAAATGGGAAACGAGGCATGGACTGTTTCTTCTTTTTTTTCTTAAAATTCTTAATGTGAATTTCACTGTGAACTGATTGTAGATGTGCCCTATCTTGTTCTTTGTTACCAGAACAGGTGGACCAGACATGAATTTATCATGTTGTTATTCTCATACTCACGTCATTATAGTGGTTCTCTTTTGCCCAGCAATTGCAAAGATTTCATTTTGATGTGGAGTCAAAACTTATAAGGTGGTTAGGTTTTAAAGACTGCTGAAGGTCAACCTTAAGCACACACAAAGCAATCCTTTAAATCTCTTAAATTGCCAATAAAGTTCCTTCTAATTGTCTGAATTCCTGTGGATGGATATGTAGGTCTGAATATATCATGAAAATAATAAGTACAATGTATAAGAAAATTGCATATCACCAGTAGATGTTTCTAGTATTAATAATTACAGGGTTTAAATGTGTGTAGTTTTGCTAATAGATATAGCTGGATTCATGTAAATATATTGCTGATCCTATACCAATCTAGAGTGTAAGCTCCACAAAGGCAGAGTACTTTTGTGTTTTTTTATTCATGAGTATATCTCCAGAGCCAAGAAGAGAGCCTGGCAGACATTAAGCATTCAATAAAGATTTATTTGATGAAAGAAAAAAAAAACCAATAGCCAACATCATACTAAATGATCAAAAGCTGAAATTTTTCACACTAAAATCAGGAACAATACAGGGATGTACACTATCACCAATCCTGTTCAATATATTTTTGGAAACATTAGCCACAGCAGTTAGACAAGAGAAAGAAATAAAAGGAATAAAAATAGGAAATGAAGTCAAATTGTACTTATCTGCAGATGACACGAATCTCTATTTAGAAGACCCCAAGAGTCCACCAAAAGTCTTCTAGACTTAATAAGGAAATTCAGTAAAGGAGCTGGATACAAGGTCAACACACAAAAATCAGTAGCTTCCTGTACACTGAGAGAAACAGGACAAACAATTCCTTTCATAATAGTGTCCAAAATATTGAAATACCTAGGCCTCAACAAAAGAAATCAAAGACCTTTACTCTGAAAACTATAGCACCCTGAGAGAGAGAGAGAGAGAGAAAGAAGAGGAGAGGAGAGGAGAGGATGTTAGAACATGGAAAGATATCCCTTGCTCCTGGGTAGGAAGAATCCACATAGTGAGAATGTCCATACTTCCAAAACTGCTATACAGATTCAATGCAATCCAATTGAAATCCCAGCAGTACACTTCACAGACCTTGAGAGAAAACAATCCCAAAATTCATTTGGTGCAAGAAGAGATCTAGAATAGCAAGAGCAACTCTAGGCAACAAAGACAAGATAGGGAGTAACAAGGATGGGGGTATCCCCATTTTGAAACTATACTACAAAGCTACTGTGATAAAAACAGCATGGTAAGGGAAAGAAACAGACCTGAAAACCAGTGGAACAGATTAGAAACAACTCCAGACACACTCAGCCACCTCATCTTTGACAAAGGAGCCAAACACCCTCACTGGAGGAAAGATAGCCTGTTTAATAACTGGTGCTAGAAAAACCGAGTTTCAACTTGCTAAAGATTAAAGGTAGACATATATCTCTCACCATTCACTAAACTAAAAATAAAATGTATTAAAGGTATAAATATTAAAACAGAAACAATAAACTTGCTGGAAGAGAGGTTAGGTAGAACTCTTGAAGACATTAGTATAGGAAAAGATTTTATGAACAAAACCTCAGTTGCCTATGAGATAGCACAATCAACAAATGGGATGTCTTCTTATTAAAAAGTTTCTGCATAGCAAGAGAAACAACCAACAAAGTGAAGAGACAACCCCAAAGTGCGAAAAATTTTTCAACAGCTGTTCTTTAGAATATGATCTACTATCTAGAATATAGAAAAACTTTAAAAATTCAAACCTCCCAGATTTAAAGACCCTATCCAAAAATGGGCATCTGAAATGAACAGACATTTCTCAGACAAAGAAGTAGAAATAGAATAAACAGATGAAAGAATGTTCAACATCACTGATCATTTGAGAGATGCAAATGAAAACAACACAGATTCCACCTCACCCAGAAAGAATGGCTGCTTTTAAGAAATCATCCAATAACAAATGCTTGCAGGACTGTGGGGAAAGAGGAACCGTGCTCTGCTGCTGGTGGGAGTGTAGACTGGTACAACCACTGTGGAAATCAATATGGAGATACCTCAGAGAATTAGAGTTGGAAGTCCGATTTAACCCAGCTATTCCCCCGCTGGGTATCTTCCCCAAAGAATTTAAAGAATCATACCATAGTGATATATGTGCACCCATGTTCATAGCAGCACAATTTGTGATAGCTAAAACTTAGAAACAGCCCATTGCCCATCAACGGGAGACGATAAAGGAAATGTAGTTGTTTTTATGAAATTGAGTACTTCTCAACCATAAAGAATGAGAAGCTAGAGACATTTATAGTTAAATGGATGTACATTGAGGCCATACTCTTAAGTGAAATAAATAGAATACACATGTAAATACCAAATAATTTTTCTAGGTGAGAAACTGAAAGTATAAATAAGGACTAAAAGGTATAATAGATAATGTGAAATAGGAAGAAAAGGGACAAAGGGGAAGTAGAAGTGGGAGGAGTATGGGGAAAGAAAGATGGAAATGGAATTAATATGAGAAAAAGATAAAATGGAAGCAAAGTCTTTTTAGATATGGAGGGGTGGAGGGATTGAAGGGAGGGGAGGGGAATGGGGAAAAAATAAGAACCAAGATGGTTTGCAGAGAGGTGCACATTTCCAACCATGAATGTCATTACATTGTACATGTAATATGTACCAATAAAATTCATTTAAAAATACCTTAGTGTTTTTAAATGAATACCATTTTCTTTCTTACAGTTATGTCCAGACATATTTTTGTGGGGTTTTCTTTGGTGCTAGAGTCTAGTTTCTCCCCTTGTATGTCCTATTGATTTATTCATCACAATTTATTGAGGGCCTGGAGTTCTTACTTTGCTTTTCAGTGTGTTGCATCCCACTCTTATAACATTTTGACAGTATGAACTCTGTGCTAAATGTTGGGGATATATTAGGAAACAAAGACAAGTAAGGTTTCTACTGCCAGAGAGTTTATATTACAATAAAGTATGTAATAGAGTGGACCCTTGACTTACACATTTGATCAGTTCCCAAAGGCTGGTTGTAACTAAATCAATACTGCTGAGATATGGATGTTTATGTGGGTACACTCTATAGATAACAAGAGGCATATGAATCACCCATTAAAATAATTAACCTAAGTTGTTTTTATGTTAGACTGGTCATAACCTGAGGGTCCACTGTAATAAAGAAAATAAGAAAATTTTAATTAAGAGTTGTAAGAAATAAAAATAAAATAAGCTTCTGTGAAAAGATAGTATTGACACTGAGACAAGGATGGAAATAAGGATATGAAAGAACAAATCTGGGGCAAAAGAATTCTGTATTGAGATAGCAAGTAGAGACCCCTGGGTGGGCTGTGCTTCCTAAATTAAAGTTACTGAAAGAGCTCTATGCACAAGGAAATGTGCTATGAGACACAAGGTCAGAAAAGCAAGGATCAGCAGATTGTGTTGGGCTTGTAGGCCATAGTAAGGATTTTAAAATTTATTCAAAGGGTAGCAAACATCAGTCTGGAGAGAGAGAGAGAGAGAGAGAGAGAGAGAGAGAGAGAGAGAGAGAGAGATTAGGAAAATGGGCATTTTGGCATGTTAGAAATGAAGGCATGTATGTACCTTGGAGATACCTGAGTGTTGGCTCTACTTTCTCCTCTCATATGCGAGTTTTACCTAGCACAAGCAGAGTTTGGCTCAGGAACTAGGCAAGTTTAATATCTATCTGTGTAAATTCAAATGGAAAAAAAGTAGTTGGCCCATGACAGATGCAGAAAAATAATACCACAAAAATACCAAGTCCTAATTCCTGGTTGTGCAAATGTTACCCTATTGGGAAAAAGGATTTTTGCAGATGTGATTGAGGGTCTTAAAATGCACAGGTATCTCAATTTGAATTGATGGTATCTGAATGCCACCACAAGTATCCTTCTAAGCGACAGGAACAGGGAGATGTGACATGTGTAAAAGAGAAGACAAAGTGAAGATGGAGCAAAATCTTGAAGAGGCTGGCCTTAAAAACTGGAGTGAGGTGAAAAATGTTGGCAGGTGCCAGAGCTGACAGGCACAGTGAACAGATTTTCCTCTGGAGATTGCAGAGAAAGCAAAGCCTTGCTGATTTCAGCTCAGTGATAGATTTCAGACATCTGACTTCAAGAATCACAAGAGTGGGCTGGGAATGTAGCTTAGTGGCAACATGCCTGCCTTGCAAGCACAAGGTCCTGAGTTTGATCCCCAGTACCAAAAAGAAAAAAAAAAGAATTTATGCTGTTCTAAGACATGAGCTTTGTGGTAACTTATTACAGCAACCATGGGAACTTAATACACTATGTGTAAATATTTTTGGAATGGCAACTTCAGACTCAAGTACAAATTGAGCTTATCACAGATGATGCATGTGGTACCCATATGTGACTGTCCTGTGGGGGGGGCCTCTGGAGACCAAAGGAAGTCGATATAAAAGAGAGAACACTTGTCCCTGATCTTTACAGACACCTAAATTCCAATATGATTTTGTGTTCTGTTCTAAGTGTAACTGGCTAAGTGTATCTTATTTCTAGTAGGGCAAATGAGCTAAGTGTTTAAAAAAGATTGTTCTGTCTGCTATGTTTCCTTTCTTCATAGCAGCCATTCTTTGTGGGGTGAGGTGGAATCTCAGTGTTGTTTTCATCTGCATCTCTCTAATGACCAGTGATGTGGAACATTTTTTCATATAATTTACTTGCTGCTTTTACTGCTTTGTCTGAGAAATGTCTGTTCATTTCAGATGCCCATTTTTGAATCGGGTCCTTATGTTTTTTGGGGGGGAGCTGATTGTTTTGAGTAGTTCTTTATATATTCTAGATAATAGTCCTTTGTCTGAGGAGCAGCTGGTAAAAATTTTTTCCCACATTGTAGGTTGTCTCTTATTTCTGCTGATGCTTTCTTTCAAAGTACAGAAGGTTTTTAATAAGATGAGATCCCAGTTGTTGATTCTTTGTGCTAGTTCCCATGCTATTGAGGATTTGTCCATAAAATCTTTTCCTATGCCAATGTCTTCAAGAGTTCTGCCTGACTTATCTTCCAGCAAGTTTAGTGTTTCTGTTTTAATATTTAGATCTTTAATCCACTTGGATTTTAATTTAGTGCATGGTGAAAGATAAGGGTCTAGATTTAATCTTTGGCAGGTTGAGATCCAGTTTTTCCAACACCATTTATTGAAGTGGCTATCTTTCCTCCACTGAGGATGGTCAGCTCCTTTGTCAAAAATGAGGTAGCTGAGTACATCTGGAGTTGTTTCTGTATCTTCCAATCTGTTCCACTAATTCTCAAGTCTGTTTCTTGGCCAGTACCATGCTGTTTTTATCACAGTGGCTTTGTAGTATAGTTTCAAATTGGGAATTGTTATACCCACTGCCATGTTTCTGTTGTCCAGGATAGATTTTGCTATTCTAGGTCTCTAATGGTTCCAAATACTAGAAGTCAAACAAGCTTTTGAACGCATGGACTTAGTAGACATCTATAGAGTGTTCCACCCTACAAAATTGGAATATACATTTTTTTCGGCTGCACATGGGTCATTCTCCCAGATAGACCACATACTAGCTCACAGAACAGGTCTGAGTAAATGCAAAAGAATCAAAGTTATCCCCTGTATATTATCAGATCATAGTGCAATCAAGCTGGAGATTAATAGCATAAGAAACCATAGGAACTTCATAAACACATGGAAATTGAGCAACACTGTCTTGTTCTGTCTGCTTTGTACAGGATATTGTAAGAAAATAATAGTGGGAGTATTTGATGCATATATCTGATTTTACAGTAAAAATATTGATTGCATGGACTATGAATTAAGTATATATTTTATAGAATGAATTAACAGAAGTTGCCAATAACTGGATGTTGGGAGAAAGGAAAAGAGAAGGATCAGATTTCACTCTTAGGTCTGGTGTTATCATTGGTGGAGGTAGAGAATTGGGGAGGAGCAAGTTTGGGGAAGAAATCAAGAATTATTTTGTGCTACAGTAGGATTGAGATGCCGGTGGGAGTTCCTACTGCTTCTTTTCCTTTGCAGGAGTTTTGATTGGCACATTTTGTGTTCTTAGGAGGACTCTGCATAGCTCTGACTCTGCTTGTCTGTCTCAGTATATTCCCATTATTTCAAGAAATAAATATGTCAAATCTCCATTTCTCATAAGCCATGGCCACTGCTCTCAGTTTAAAAACTAAGTTTGTATGTGGCTGAGTTCACACCTTAGAAGACAGTTTAGTAACAAGGGGAGAGAGCAAAACCTTTGTTCTGTGAAACCAAACAGCACAGTAAACCCTCAAGAGTTTAGAGAAGGCAGTGTCTATAAGCTGCAGTGCTAGGAAAAACTTCCTGGATAAATTGGACTCTGTTTTTGGGAAGAGAGAATTTAGAATGTGTTCAATCCCTTAGAGCCACACTAGCATGGTTCTTGACAGCATCTGAAACCAGGGTTTTGGTAATGGTGATTTAATTAGAAATTAATCCCTGAGTTCCATTTCAGAAAATTAATTGTTCTCTAAATGTTTTCAAATATAACAAACTTTTTTTGATCTCCAAGATACAGACAGAAAATTAACTTATTTTTATAATGCTATCCTAAGATTTGGATAAATGTTCTTCACTTAGTTTAAGTTACAGTGACCTGGAGTGTGGTGAAACATTATGTGATAGAAAGTTTTAAATTATAGAAGGTTATGAAATGAGTGAGTAAAAGCTTCTGTTTGTTCATTGGAGGAGAATATGGGAGGAGGTTCTGAGCACTGTTATTAAAATAATACTTTTAATACTTACTGTAAGTACTCACTACAGATAATGGGTGTCTGATAAAAGCTTTCACTGTAATGAAGGTTGTGAATCATATGGAATTGAACTGTACTTTATGAAATCAGAGATTAAAGAGAAAAGCCCAGGCCACCAAAGTATTAGAGAAGGATAGCAAAAGCAAGGTGGACAGTTTGGCATCTTCACAGGGACCACAAAAAACGCAGAGAATACAGTTAAAGTTGGACAAAGTAAAGGCTGACCCATTTCAAATACCTATGACACAGGGCTCTCTTCTCACAATGGCAGTTAAAATACAGTACAGGGAAATCAAACTGTAATTAGAAGCAGAACCTTCACCTTGTTGGAAATTCTATGTGGGGACTTTGGGAGGACTGAGTCTCTGAAATTATCATTTGAAGTAAGAACTTCTGCACAGTGTGTGTAACTTGTTTTTCCCCGTGTAAAGTTGGTCAGATTCTGTGTAAAAAAAAAAAAAATATATATATATATAGACATATATATATATATATGTTTATATATATTTTATACACACACTGTCTCACCTTTGCACCTTTTAAAAAAAAAAAAAATATATATATATATAGACATATATATATATATATGTCTATATATATTTTATACACACACTGTCTCAACCTTTTGCACCTTTTTTATTGCTACAAGTTTGTAGTACTTAGTACGTAATGATTAAATTCATCATGGGGAATTGGTACATGTACATAGCAGATCTTAATTCATTTCAAGTCCCTTTCCTCACCCCTCTTTCCCCCCTACCCACCACTTCTTGGTCCCCTTCATATTTTACGAGAGATCTATCTCCCTGCTTCCTATTAACTATCTTTTATTTTCCTCTTGAAATTGTTTATACTTTGGGTTTCTCATATAAGGTAAACCAGGTAATATTTACTTAATATTATAATCTTGAGGTGCATCCATTTTCCTAAAAATGACTACAATTTATCCTTTATGGGAGAGTAGTGCTTCATTGTGTATAGGTGCATTTTTTTCATCTATTCGTGAACATATATGACACAAAATTTAGTTATTATGAATTGTGCTGCAATACAATAGGGATGCATGTATCATTGTAATAGGAATCTTTAACTCTTTAGGGAAGGTAACCCTGAAGAGGTGTAGCTGAGTCAAATGACATTTGTGTTTTTTAGCTTTTGGGGAAACTCCATACTGCTCTCCATAGTGGTGTACTAGTTTACATTTGCACCAGCAATGGAGGAGTGTTCCTTCCCATCCCACCACCTGCACTGCCTAGTATTTCTTGTTGTTTGATTTCTAGATGATAGCCATTCTTTATTGAGTAAGATGTAATCTCACTGCTATATTAACTTGCATCTCTCTAATGTCTAGAAGTAGTGAATATGTTTTTTTTATTACTACTTCTTCAAGGAAATATCTGTTTATCTCAGTTGATCATTTTTAATTGGCTCTTGATGGGGGGGTTAATTTTTTTTAGTTTTAAAAAATATTTTAGGCCTGGGATTTAGCTCAGCAGTTCAGTGGCCTGCCTTGCAAGCGCAAGGACCTGAGTTCAATCCCTGGTACAATATATATATTAGCTATCAGTTCTCTGTCTGAGGGTATAGCTGGCAAGTTTTTCCCCATTCTTTAGGTTGTCTCTTTGTAGGTTATTTCCTTTGCTGTGCAGAAGCTTTTAAATTTGATATCCTATTTGTTGAGTTTCAACATTATTAGTTTTGTACAACTGGGCTTATATTCCTCACTTATGCCTATGTCTTCAAGAGTTATCTGTTTTACCTTCCAGCAGATTAAGTGTTTGTTTTGATATTCATTCTTCAATCCATTTTGATTTGATTTTAATACAATGGTGAGAGATACAGGTCTAGACTTAGCGTATAGATAACCAGTTTTTCCAGATGTAATTTGTTAAAGATGCCTTTATTTTTTTTTCTCCAGTGCATGTTTTTCTCTTCTTTGTCAAAGATACCTGGCTGAATGTGATTGACATTGTTTCTGCATCACTCACTATGTTCCAAATTATCAGCATGCCTGGTTTTGTGCTAGTGCCATGTTGTTTTTATCATTATTGTTTTGTAGTATAATTGGAAAACTGGGGTTGTGATGCCTCTTTCTTTGCCCTTATGGCCCTTCTTTTTTCTGTTCTAGTTCTATTTCTGTTTCCATATGAACTTTATAATTGTGTTCTCTAGTTCTGTGAGGAATGCTATTGGTATTTTGATTAAAATTGAATTAAGGCTGGGCATGGTGGCACATGCCTGTAATCCCAGCACTTGGGAGGCTGATGTAGGAGAATCACTGTGAGTTTGATACCAGCCTGGGCTACACAGTGAGTTCCAGAGCAGTCTGAACTACATAGTGAGACCCTGACTCAAAAAACAAACAAAAAATTGAATTAAATCTATGAATCAGTTTTGGTAGCATGGCCATTTTAATAATTGGTTCAGCTTACCCAGGAATAGGGGTATCTTTCCATTTTCAAATATCATCTTTAATCTCCTTTTTTTAGAATCCTATTGTTTTTTATATGTCTTTTACTTCTTCATTGGGTTAATTTTTTAGTATTTAATGTTTTGAACCTACTGTGAATAGTTTTGTTTTCTTAATCTAGTGGTCTACAGGAAAAGTATGCTTTTTTTACATGTTGATTTTATATTCTGCTACAATGCTGAATTTGTTTATTCATTCTTGAAGTATTTTGGGAGTCTTCTATGTAAAAGATTATTTGTGAATAAGGATAGTTTGTTTGACTTCTTCCCTGTATATATATATCTTTTCTTTCTTTCTCTTTCCTGACTGCTCTAAAATTTTGAGTACTATCTTGAACAACCATGGTAGTAGATAATCCTTGTTTTTTTCCTAATTTTAGAGGGAAATCTTTTAGCTTTTGTCTTTTTAATATGATGTTGACAGTTGGTTTGTCATAAATGGCTTTTATTGGATTTAGGTAGGCCTTTTGTGCCTATTTTCCAAGTTTGAAATTATGAATGAATGTTGAATTTTGTTAAAGGTTTTTTTCTGTATCTATTGGGAAGATGATATAATCTTATTCTTTCTTTTGCTTATGTGATGTACTGCATTTATTTATTTGTGTATGTTGAACTATACTTGTATTCCTAGGTTGAAGTCCACTGGGTCATGATGTATATGATCTTTATAAAGACTTGTTGAATTATGTTGGCCAGTATTTGGTTGAGGATTTTTCCATCTATATCCATTAAAGAACTTGGTATTTAGTTTTCTTTTTCAGTTGAATCCATGCCTAGTTTTGGAGTCAACGTAATGCTAGATTCCTAGAATGAGTCTGGCAGTACTCCTTCCCTTTTGATTTCCTTATCAGGATTGAGGAGTATTGGCATTAGATCTTCTCTAACCTTTTTTATAATTCAGTGGTGTATCTATCAGGTCCTGGGCTTCTCTTGGCTGCTAGGGTTTTTTGTTTGTTTGTTTGTTTGTTTGTTTTTTATCATTTCCTCAGTATCATTGCCTATTAATGGATTGTTCAGAGTTTGTACATTTTTGGGGATTCAGTTTAGGAATTTGTATGTACCTAGGAATCGATCGATCTCTTCTGCATTCTCCAATTTATTAGCATCAGGTTTTTTATTTTATTTTTTTCAGCTTTAATTGAGTTTATTGGTACATTTTAGGGATACAGTACAGTTACATTCATTATTGGGATCTTGTACCTTTACATGAGAGGTCTTGGTTCTCATTTTTTCCCCTTGTCCCTGCCCTCCCTTCACCCCCTCCTCCCCTCCCCATCTACAACCACTTTATTTCCATCTTTTCATTATCTCACATTTTTTTCTTTTCCCTTTTTACCCTTCCCCTACCTGTCTCACCTTCCCTACACCTTTAGCTCCTAAT
This sequence comes from Fukomys damarensis, assembly GCF_012274545.1. NCBI lineage: Eukaryota > Metazoa > Chordata > Mammalia > Rodentia > Bathyergidae > Fukomys > Fukomys damarensis. The sequence goes on along the minus strand of NW_022900921.1, from coordinate 33,030,102 downwards.
AGTTTCTCTGGTGTGAATAATCTGCAATAATACAGAAGATCCTAATAAGATTACTGACATTGAGAAATCAGGTTTTTTAATTAGTCACTAATAATCTTCTAGATTGCAACAGTATCCAATATGATCTTTTTTTTTCCCATCTCTTATTGCTTTGTCTGGGCCCTTTCTTTTCTTTTTTTTTTTTTTTTTTTTTTTT
>NW_022900921.1:33011242-33029467 GCF_012274545.1 Fukomys damarensis | reverse complement strand
TCTTTTTTTTTTTTTTTTTTTTTTTTTTTTTTTTTGGTCAAAATTAGCTAAAAATTTGTCTGTTTTGTTTATGCTTTTGAATTAGTAGCTCTTTTTTGCATTGATTCTTTGTATTATTTTATTGTTTTAGATTATTTTAGTCTCAATTTAATTAATTTCCTCTCTTGTCTTTATCATTTTTTCCTTGTACTAGCTTTGATTTTGTATTGTTCTTGTTTTCATAGAACCTTAAGCTTCATTGCAAATGTTTTTATTGTATCTCTCTCTGTTTTTCTGATGGAAGTATTCACAGCAATATCTTCCCTGTAGAAATGCTTTCATTGTGTCCCATAGGTTCTAGTATTTTATACTAGCATCATCTTTTCATTCTAAACATTAATTTCTATCTTGATTTCTTGTGTGATGCATTGATTACTCAAGAATATATTGTTTAATCGCCAAATGTTTGCATAATTTCCTTGGTCTCTTTTGCCATTGATTTCTAGTTTCATTGCATTGTTTGATAATATGCATAGAATAATTTTGATACTTTTGTATTTAAGCATGTTTTATGCGCTGGAATATTGTCTGTTTTGGAGAATATTCTTGGGCTGTTGAAAATAATGTGTATTCTGTTGTTCACAGTTGGAATTGTCTTAGATACTTATTAAGCCTTTCTTCTAAGGTGTGGTTGAAGTGTAATTTTTTGTTCATTTTTTTTGTCTACTTGATCTATTTCTGATAGGTACAGTGTTAATGTTTATATAATATTTTATGACCTGCAGTGTATATTTCTCCAGAATATTCCATGTCTTTTCCCCTGACACCCTTTTGTTGTAATAAGTTCTACCTGTGATTGTGACTATGTGCTGAGTCCTGTGAATGAATTATGCCAAAATAAATGTAAAAGAAGGTCAAATTTCTACCTCCATAAAATATACCACATTCAGACAGTTTCAAGGGACTATTCTGGTACAGAGATGCAAAACTTTTAGAGCTTCCAATGATAGAAACATCCTGCTGTGGCACATGTGCCATAGGTTAGCCACCTAGTATTAAAATATCATTTAATACTAGTATTTAAAATATTACCTTTATAAGTTGTCTTATTGAAATTCTATTGTCTTATTTTTGTCTTACTTTGATTTCTAAGGAACATATGTTTTTTCTCATTCTTCTACATTTTAATTCATTTTTTCCTCTTTCAAATTGTTGTGCATAGAAAATCAATGCTTGCTATACTCTTTAAATATATTTCATCCACTCAATAGTTAGGATATCTATTTTGTTAGAATATATGGTCTCCAGTTAGATACCTTAGATTTGTATTTTTAAGCTTAAAATCTTATAAACAAACTAAAATTTTGAACCTGTTTCTTCATGTACAAAGTACTAATATAGAGCATTTCCATGTTATAGCTTTATAGGGTGTATATTGTATGTAGGGTATTCCATAAGGTTGATGTGAAAATTAAATATTGCCCATATCAGGCACCTTTAGAGGATCAGCATGTAGGATTCAAACGGATGTTAGATAAAGCCACATAGTGGTGAGCTCAAACCAATGACTATTATTTTGATCACTAATGTTAGGAGTGATTTTAACCTATCAAGAATTATTCTGAAATTAATTATTTTACTCATTAATTTATTCATATTTATTCATTTTTTCCAAAAATATTAAGTGGGTCATAACTTTTCTGGGCAATGAAAATCTGTAGAAAATAACACAAATACGATTTAACTTCATGAAATGTGTATTCTAGTATTACCAAAGCACATATTAATAAACTTACACTTTCCTAGCAACACTTAGGCTATTTTTTATTCCATTCAAGTCAAGGCTAGTAATTTTTACATCTCTCTAGTGCCTCTACCTTGCCCCCACACTGCTGCTGATTTCCCATGTTAATTGTTGAAGTGTAGGCTATTACTGTTTACAAATAAACTCTTTAGATTGAAATAGTACTTTCACTTTTTTCAGTCAAGTTCATTTAAATTCATTATTTCTTTCTCTTCTGATAATTGCACTAGTGACTGGACAATTTGCTATAGTATAAATCAATTGCATGGGTATGGTTGTTCTCAAATATGCAAAACAAGAAATTTATAGCTTAGCCCAGGAGATATTCCTGGCTAGCAAAATTTTCCCCCTGTTTCTTTCTATATTGGAAAGTCTTTACTTTTTGTTCATAACTGGAATTGTCTATGAAGCATAAAATTATAAAATCAAAACCATTACCCTTCAAAACTAAAATAAACCTTTTTGCTTTTAATGTAGGAATTCTGTTAATGTGTTGCAGGTTTTTTTTTTTTAAGATACTTTTGTTTGTGACTCCACTGAAAGCTTTTTATATTTTTGTTTAATGTCTGGTAACTACTGGTCTTTCAATTCTATTTTCCCAACTTTATAATTTTATATCAGTGGAATTACAAAATTTATAAATTTTCAGATTTTGTACATACTCATCATAATTCCCTTGAGATTCTTCCATATTGCTCTATTCATCAATTTATTCTTTTTTATTGAGTAATGTCCATGGTATGGATGCACCACCATTTAACTATTCACCTGTTGAAAGACATCTGAGTGGTTTCCAATTTGAGGATATAATGAATAAAGTTTTTGGTAGCATTTGTCTGTTCTTACAATGAACTTGTATTTTCATTCGTTGCAGAAATGTACTTATTAACCTTTGTAAAAATATGTTTAGTTTTATAAAAACTGCCATATTCCTACAGAGTAGCATTGTCACTTTAGTTTCCACAGCAATATATAAATATACCTCAATATTTTTGCCAAGATTTATTGATATTTCTATATTTTTCTTTTTATATATTCTTGTAGTCAGAGTGATACCTCATTTGAATTAATTTGTATAATAATGATGAATGATGGTGAGCTTCTCAGTGTTCTTTGCCATTTGTAGTTCTCAGTGAAATATCTACTCACGTATTTTACCCTTTTCAAACTTGATTTGGCATTTACACTGGAATTCTGAGAGTCCTTTATATATTTTAGATACAAACCCATTGTTGGGTGTGTGGTTGGCAAATATTTTCTACTACTCTTTTCAACTTCTTTTTAGAGAAATTCCTACACTTTGAGGAACTCTAATTTAGCAATATTTTCTTTTCTCGATTGTACTTTTGTTTTTAAGTCTAAGAACTCTTTTCTAAGCTCAAGTTTGAGGGTTTTCTTCCATACTTCTTAGTAATTATCTACAGTTTTATATTTAAGTCCATTATTCATTCTGAATTAATTTTTCTATAAGATGTGAAGTTAAATCTTATTTTGTTCATTGATGTCCAGTTGTTAAATTCTTATACTTCAGGAATATACAGAAAAATATGCATAGTTGTATAGCTTAATGACTTTTCACAAACTAAGCAAATGTGCATTAACTGGCACCCACTGAAGAAATACTAAAAACATACATGGAGACACACACCTGTAATCCTAGAACTCTTGAGAAGCTGAGGTAGGCGGATCCCAGTACTCCTTCTCTTAGCATGCTTATTTGCCATCTGTATGTGTATATATGCACATATTTTACCCTTTTTGATCCCAGTTTGGGCAGCTTAACAACTTAGCAAGACCTTGCCTCAAAATAAAAGGGCTGTGGATATAACTCAGGGTGAAGGACCTGGGTTCATTCCTCAGCACTGAAGGGGAAAAAAGTAAAGTGAACAAACTTCCTATGTTACTTTCATGTTCTACTGAGAAGATCATTTTCCCATTTGGAGACTATGACAGGAATATATAACATAGTTTTTCTCTAGTTTCTTTCATTCATCATTGTTCATAAGATTATGTGCAGTTCTAGGTCATTCACAGTATGATCGTTATATGAGTGTATCCTGGCTAATATACCCATTTCAATGTTGAGATATATATGGGTTGTTTTAGGCTTGAAATAATTATGAATAGTGCTGCTGTGATTATTCTTATATATGCGTTCTGTTGAACAGTTCTGACCATTGCTGTTGTGCATAGACCTTGATGTAGAATTGTTATGTCATGACATAGACATACACATTTAGCTTTAGTAGGTAATTCTAAAGAGTTTTCAACAAAAAAGAGTTCCAATTACTTCATTTCCTTGTTTACACTTGTGCTTTTAGCCAATCTTGTAGTTATGTGTTCTATTGTCATCAAAGCCTTTTTAAACGTTTAACTTTAAAATAATTTCAAGCTTCTCAAAGGAATTCTAAAATGTATTTTAAAATTTCTAGACATCCTTCCCAGATTACTAAAATGTTAACCTACACATAAAATTGAAATAGATATTTTCTGGCGCATTTGTAAGATTATAGATAGTGCTTCTGCACCCTAAATACGTCAGTGTTCATTTCTTAAAAACAAGAACTTCCTCTTACATAGGTACAATGATTAAAACTTAAAACATTAGCATTAGTACCATGTAACCTTACCTGTTCACTGTATTCAGATTTTGTGCAGTTTTTCATACAGCCCAGATCCCTCCTCTTGTTGAGAAGCTGCCCCCTTCTCTGACTGTGTCCTGCCCCACTCATATTCCTCTTTCTATTTCTGAAACATGACAAGCTCTCTTTGGCCTTAGGGGTTCAACTTGGCTGGTACTTCCATCTGGAATTTTCTCTCCCTTAATATCCCAGAGCTTTCTTCTTCTAGTCAATATTTCTTAATCTCACTGCTCTTTCTGTTGGTCTTCCTGATATATCCCTTTCAATAGCTGCAGCCCTTTTTGACTCCAGAGTAAATTGAAATACTCTTCAGCAGGGTTGTGACTGATACTACACAGGCTGATTATCACACGAAAGGTGCCAATCTGAAGCTAAAATGCTCAGGACAGAGATTATATAGATAGTCTTCCTGTACAGATAATCTTCCTCAGACAGATCTTCCCAGATCCTTGCCAAAAGCAGCCAACCATCCCCTTCCATTTTTCCTAATCTGCTCATTGCTTTTTACTAGCTGATATTATATTTGTTAATGTATCATCTCCCTCTACTGGAATGAAACCTCTCAGAGAGGAAGAAACTTGATTTTATTGTTTTTTACTATATTCCATCACAAAGAGTAATGAAGAATGGATGGTAGGCAATCAATATCAAGTGTCACCAAACAAATGAGCTAACAGATGTTATCCATGGATATTACGTCCCAAACTCTTCCCAGGTATAATTTTATTCTTTCATGATTTTCTGCCTGAAATGCTTGAAATAAGTTTACTAGACTTAATATTATCAAGAACCAGTAAGAAAATGATCTCCCAGAACAAGTAAATGTGACACAGAAGGCTCTACCGGGAAATTCGTAAGACTACAGTTATGTTAAACACTTGACAGTGGCTACTGGTCCAGGCCGCCAGCTTTTGGCAACAGTGTAAATCATGATGCTGTAGAGAGCACAGGAAAAGCGAGACAGAATCCTGAGGCTACAGTGAGTAGTACAGTTTGCTCTCTCCTCACACTTCACGGACATCAAGCCTACTCTTAGCCGCTAGGCATGGTGGAGCCTGTCTGTAATCCCAGCATTCAGCAGGCTGAGACAGGAGGACTGCAAGTTTGAGCATAGCCTGGGCAAACTTGCAACTGGGTGAGACTCTGTCTCAAAAATCAATCAATATTTTCCATATAATTGGGTTTTTAAATCTTAAACAGTAGCAAATTTTTTCCTGCTTTTAATTTACTGGCCTTCAATCAGCTCTTTTTGCTTCTTGTTTTGAACTCTGATCAAATGTTCCAGAATATTAAATTGAATCATTTTGATCTCATGCTTAAGAACCAAACTTTGCCTCTCAAATTACAGTTGTGGAGAGATATTTCATGGGTCCTGTGAAATGATAACCGTGCTCAACGATACACGTGTAGCACTGCAATACTTATTTAGCCTTTGAGTGAGGCAACCCCTTTTCTCACAGTCACTCCATGAAAGTACGGAGGGTTAAACGCCTTGCTGCTACACAGCAATTTGAAGATCAGATCCATGGGGAGGTTACCTTGTTAGTGAAGCTTTAGTTGAAATTGCTGGAGTATTTTGGATTCTACTTTTGATGATTAGGACCTGGAGTCAAAGTTGCTCTAGTTAATGTATTTTCCCCATTGTTAGCTCTGAAGGCAGCAGTGTCTGACCTAGTAAGCAGACTTCCTGTCCTATTTTTTTCTTTCTGATTTTTTTTTAAAGAATGTGAAGCCCTGCCTATCCTCTGTGTGACTGTTCTCATTCCTCCCTACGTACAACAGAATCATCATGGGAGAATTCTGACTTCTGGGGTCTGAAGTAAGACCAAGGGATTTTTATTCTCAATGTCCCTGCAATAATTCTTAACAATACTGAGAAATATTTAAGTGCTAATATGCAGTGGTTGTTGCCTGATTCTTTTAAGTGAGAAATAAAAAATGTATCAGGGGGAAAAGTGTTCATGTCTCTATGTAATCTCTGTCCTGAGCATTTTAGCTTCAGATTGGCACCTTTCATGTCCTGTCAGTCACAACCCTGCTGAAGAGTATTTCACCTTACTCTGGGGTCAAAAAGGGCTGCAGCTATTGAAAGGGGCAAGTCAGTAAGGGCAACAGAAAACGCAATGAAATCAAGAAATTTCAGAAAGTCTCTCGAATTGAATTCCCTGTGGCCAAATCCCTATTTAGAGACAGCTCAGGAAATAGGTACTCAGAAATACCTTTATAAATAAATTTTGTTAGAAATTAGAAAAGCAAAAGGAGAGAGTGCCTGATGCATCAGGGCTTTTTGCTGCTGTGTTTTTCTCTCAGCTTCCATTTTTACCTACTGTTCCTAAAGTTTTCCACTCTCCATTCCACATCTTCGCCAACACGATGAATGCTTTTCTGTGAAACCTTAGTGTGCATTGGAGATGAATATTTCTAAAAGGCTGTAAGAGCCTCACAAGAAAATGACTGCGCCAGGCTAAGCTTGATGGTAAGATGGAGCAATAAAAACTTTTTGCTCTCCCTTGGGTCATCTTGTAAAGAATTCAGGAAGCAGGCTTTTTAGAAGCCAACACTCCTTGAACACTTCCTGGTAGAGAGAAGTCTGCACCCACTTCTCCTCTTCTTTTCCCAAGAGTGGAAGGAGAGGAGAGCCCTAGGGATAAAACCACAGCGCTCCAGATTCTTTGCATTGATTGGTCCTGTTCTTCCGGATGAAGTAGATTCCTACATCTGTGAAAGTAGCAGACTGACCAGGCTAACAGGGAAAACTGGAGGTCTCAAGGCACATTTTACTTAGCTTTCTTTATGTTTTCTTTCTTCTCTTTGTTTTCTTTCCCCTCCCTTCTTTTAAAAATATCTTTTTCATTTTCCTCCATCAGATATAAACACAAATCTGATATTGATTTCAAATTCTCTTAGGACATGGGGAGGGCAGTGGCTCCCCATAGCAGGGCTCATCTGGCTCTGTGTAATCAGTACACCTCCAGACCTGCCCCAGTACCAGCGAGACTCTCAGCTGCTCTTTGTCACTATGTTTCTGTCTTGCCTAGAGAAACACTATCCTCTACCTATGTCCTTATTAAAAGAGTAGGAATAAAAGATAAGCCCTGCAGTCTACCCTTAAAACAGGAGAGGTAAGAACTTTTGAGTGTTCCTGCTGCATGAGAACCATTCAAGTTGCCCTGTTCTCCACTAATTTAAACATTTCCATCCTGCTTCCTTTAAAGTAAGTGCGTGTTACAAGTATGTCAGACTTGTCATTTCCATTCAGTGCCATTAGCTGTGTATGGTGTCATTTTAAAGAATGACACGAATCTCATGACTCACTATGAACAAATTCCGTTTGAACTTCTCTGCCTGCTAATGCGTAATATGGCTCATATTCTTTCCTGTTGTGCTGCTTTATATACTTTTCTTGGCATCTTGTTCTGTTCCTGTGTTCTTTGCCTTTGCTTCTATTCTTTAACCGAGTAAGCAAAGAAATACATGCTAAGGTATTTAACTTCCGAATGAAACAAAATGTGAGCTAAACTCCAGATGCTATACTTTTAATCTACCAAATTTCTATCTCTTTTTGTTTTTGTTTTCTGAGATAGGGTCTTGAAGGATTTCCTTGAACTCAATATGTAGCCTAGACTGGCCTCAAACTTGCAGAAATCCTCCTGCCTCAGTCTCCTAAATACTGGGATTACAGGCATATACCGCTATGCCCACCTACCAAATGTCTGTCTCTCGTAAACACAATCATTCATTCAATAGAAATTGACTTAGTGTCTGCTATAGTACAGGATTTGTATTCAACTCATTTTACTGGTTTACATTTCTACCCACAATGCTCTTTATTCCTTGCACCCTTGCAGCATTTGTAATTACCTGATTTCTCCATGATGGCCATTCTTTCTGGGGTGAGATGGAATCTCAGTGTTGTTTTTATTCATATTTCTCTACTGGGCAGCAATGTTTAAATATCTTTGTAATGTTCATTACACATTTCTCTTCTGGTTTCCATATTTACAAGCAATTTTTTAGGCTTTTCTTCCTCTGTTCACTCCTTGAGTGTCATTCTTCTTCAGAATTTTGTCCTAAAGTCTTTCTTGCTCTTCTTTCTTCCCACAGAAAGATGGTTACTCTAGGGAGGCATCTGAACTGAACTCAAAAGTTCCCCACAGTCCCTGCAGTTTAAGTGTCCACAAACTCAAATTTGATAACTTCTCATGTTCCTATTCAGGAAATGTTGTTTTTCTTCTCTTTTGTGTTTCTTTCTCCTGTTCCATCACCTTAAAATCCCCTCTTTTCTCTACTATTCACATCCAATCAGCAACAATAAGTTTCTAATTCTACCTGTCATACTTGTTCTGAGTCCCTCTGTTCTTCATCATTTCCTCTGTATCTGCCTTGGTTCAGTATCCAGTTACCTCCAGTCTATGTTATTTACTTAAACTTCTGACACCTCACTGTGTCTTCTTTTCTCCTCATACCTCTGCTTCAATAATGTGCAAGTGGATTGCATAGGAAAGATCAGGTTGATTATATATTTTATTTCCCCTACCAATTTATCAGAGATTATGAAGAGATAGAAATCCTCTTTGTTAATGTTCTTAATTTCCTAAGCATACCCTTAGATAAGCGGTTGTTTGGGCATATCTAATTTCATAATACCATAACAGATCATTGATCTAGTTTACTTTCTTTAAAGTAGTGCAGTATTGTAAAGGTCTTCCATGTTTTTGATAATAGATACTAGCAGTTTAGTTTAGTTTTATTTTCTTCAGCATCATGAATAATTGTAGTTCTGGATCCAGCCATACACCAGCAGCTTCTTGGAAAAGCCATTTTAAATTCTTTCTTAAACTGAATAGATAAAGCACAAGTCCAGGACATGAAGCCAAACTGGCCTCAGTGTGTGGCATGGGAAACCTATAGGGTCCTATGGCATGATTCCCAAACTACACACAACTCTGCTGTGTGCTATTCAGTTGTAGCCTGATTCTCCGCTGGTTCAAGTTTCATAGAAGTCCTAGCCAGCCCTAGAAGCAGCTGCTGCTATCAGAAAGCAAAGAGGTTCCACATGTCTGACCTTCCATGACCTCTACTTCTGATCTGCTGACTAATTACTTCTTCCAAAAACCCATGTAACATTCCATCATTACCTCACTTGCCTGGGCTTCAGTTTCTTTTTTTAAAGAGTGGAGTTAAAAAAAGGTTCTGGGGACATGCAAATGTGAGTTAATTGAATTGTACACATATTTAACATTGAGATCCTAGAGCTACCTAATTTAAGCCTTCGTTGGTTCAAATGGGTAAGATATTCATTAAGCTTAAAGAGGTGCTTTCAATTTCAGTGGAGATTCAATTTCCTTGTCTGGATGTGTCTGTATCGAATACTGTCTTGCCAACTGTTGTGACAGCTTGATGACCAGAACGAATGTGTGCAGCACAAAGTGGTGGGGCCGCCTCAGAGGTCGCCACGTTTGGCGTGCTGATAGGCTAGAACTGTAATTCTCTTCCATAAAATAACCATTCAACAGTTCGTAGTGGGACACATCACCATGTGTTATTTGGTCAAAGTAAATCTTAATAATCAGGACTTATTTTGTCCTAAGAATTTATTTTGGCTTTTTTCCCTGTTAGTGCCTCTTCTTTCTTCCTTATACAATGACAATGATATTTGTAGGACAGAAGATGAGAAGTGTCGCATTTTAGCATTTCTTCCTTACTCTCTAAGTTGGTATTATTTCCAGCAATAAATGAGAAAGAATAGTTTGTATCAAGAATTAACCTTTTATTGCTAATAATTTGATGCTTCAAATACATTTGCATAAAAATACAGTGATGATAAATTGATCAATGTGGAAAAAAAAGAATTAACTCAAGATTTTTTTTTCTTCTTGCTTTCCTGTGAACTGTAACCCACTAATTTTCTACATTTATACTGTGTTTATGTAGAAAATACAGAAAAAGACCTTATGGGCTTTTGCCCTGTTTTTATTTTAGTGTGTTTCTTCTTTTGCAAGTTCTCATAGGAGATGTGGGGGTGATGGTGGGAGTAATCAGCTTTTAGCAAATCCAAATCTAGTCCTGTTCTCCTTAAACATTATCTCTGAGGAAGAATAATAGGAAATGATTGTGAGTTGAGAGGAAAGCATGAGAAATACTTACCTGTGATGTTCAGGACCGAGTATAGAGGGACTACTATAGCATTAAAACACCTTCAATGAATCAGGTCAAGCTCAATGAATAGGTTTTTATTATCTTCTGATCCTGCCTGATTATTTCTTTTGCAAGGCAAATAATCAAACATCTTCTGAATAACTTTATTAACCTGCTGTGTGCATTTCTTCTCACCTTGTCCACCATTACTATACTTAAGTGTCAATAGTTCTTCTATGTAGTGAGACACTATCAGACTCAGTAGTACATATGCACCATGTCTTTTTCTCTCCTTTTCTTTATCCTCCCTCTTTCCTTTCTTATTAGCATTCATTCATTTATTTACTCATGCATTGGTATTGAATATCTTCCATTTATAAGGCATCAGACTATGTGCTATTGAGAGTAAATAAGATGCTTGTGACAGTTGAGCACGATTGGCTTGGAAGCTGCTAGGGGATTAGCAAAGCATATTTCTGAGTGTGTCTGGGTGGGTCATGTTGACGGGACCTCAGGGACTCTAGCTCATTCCTAGCCCTGTCCTCTCTGGCGCTTTTCTTCTACACTGCTTCCTGGCTGCCGTGAAGTGAGCAGCTTTGCTCTCCTTTGCCCTTCTGCAGTGGTACTTCTGCTCGGAGCCAACTAACAATGGACAGACCCCTCTGAATCTGTGAGCCGAAATAAACATTTCCTCCTTCGAGTTGTAGGTGTCAGGTGTTTTGTCTCAGCAATGGGAAGGTTGACTAACACAGCCGAGAAACACATGGGGGCTGGATTTTTATATCCTGACAATCGAAGAGCAACTTGTCCTCCCTTTCATACTTGAATTCATTCTGAATTCTCTTATTTGGATTAAACCCTGCTTGTTGTAGTTAACGCGTATGCACAGATGTGTTTTACAGTCCTTTTTTCTACCATAGATATTTAAATGACCTCTGTAAAACCAACTCCAGGAATTTTAAAGAATCTTTTAAAGAATTTGTTCATAACCATTGGATTGCTACTGACTGGAACAAAGAATCTTGGAGCCAAAAGGAACTTGAGAGACTTTATCTAGGCTAACTGCTGTTTCACAGATGAAGAAATTGAGACAAACTGTGGAGTGATCTGAGTGTCTTGCAAATGACTGACAGAGTGGCAGGGCATAGACTAGAGCCAAAGTTCACCATCTGCCCTTTCCACTCTGCCACATTTCTTTCCTTTTGTAAGCTTATCTAATTTGGGCCAAGTTATTATGAACAATTTATGGTGGGGAAACTTGCAGAAAAACTACTAGTAAATAGATCAGTTAAAATTTGCATTGCTGCAGAGGGGGTAGTTTTGTGAAAGTAATGTCCTTTTTCTAAATCTTCTTTTTTTCCTTATGTCTATTCTTCTATATCATTGCCTGGGACATCCAGGTTGCCCCTGTCATCTAAATGACACCCGACTAGACAAACCTGCTTCTCAGTAACATTGCATGTTGATCACGCTCATACTTGAGTATGACTCTTACACTCATTCAGTCAAAATACAGATTTTTGAGAGTTTCTTCAGATTTTGTTTCACTAAGGTCATAATTAGATGCAGAACAAGTTCTCCATCTCTATTTTCTCTCTGCATATACATATACATATACAACGTGTTTTTAATTAAAAGTTCAGGGAACATAGCTGCTGTTTTGTGCCACACAACATTTATTGAGCAGCTATTTTCTCAAATAGTGGGGTTATTCAGAAACGTATGTCTGCTTGCTACCCATATTGAATTAGAACGCATGCCAGAGCTTGGTCATACAGAATGAAGAATGAGGATTAAAAGACAAAAATTAGAAGAAATATCTTTTGAGGTATATTTTTTGTTTCTGCTGATCTGAGGATATATAAAGTAATTGGTTCCATGCTTGTAATGCTGAGAGAGGCCTTGGTATCAGGACAATATGGAGTATTTAGGAAAAAAACATAGCACTAACTGAGTATCTAAGGTGTGCATGCAACTGCCTGTAGGCAGAACAGTAGTTTTGCCAACTACAAAGACATAAATTCTTCCCTAATCAAATTGATTATTGGAAAACATAAGATACAGTGGTACTTCCTATTGAGAAAGTACTTAATAGTTTTCTTGCAATTTATTGAACATAATATACTTTTTTCTGGACTCTCTCTCCTGTATTCATTACAATGAGCCAATGTGTATTTTAGCCCTAATTGTCCACTCCAAGCAATCATTTCTTAACAGTCAAAAATTCTGACTCTATGATCTGTATGACTGCTTCTGTCTTAAATTTTTTTATTTATTGAATTTTTTTCTCCTAGTCACCAAGTTAGCTTTTCTGCTATTTCTAGCCTAATTTATTAAGCCCATCTTAATTTATTCAACCTATTCCTCTTCCTAAGATGTTTTTGTTGTGTCTAACTTAGAGAACTCTCTCTCCTAGCCTCCCAACACCTGTCTCTTCCTTCACTAATATGCTTCTTTATAGCCTGCTTCCCCTAAGTTCAGTTTTTCCTTTTTCACGCTTCTCTTCCTTTGTTCCTGAGTGCATGACATCTGCCCGTAATGTAAAATGAAAGCTCAAGTTAGTCATTCATCTTCATGGCTGGTTGTTGTGACAGAAGTTCCTCTAAATTTTTATGTATTTGCTGGCAGTAAAGTCAGTAGAAACAAGATTTAATAATTCAGAAGATTGGTTTGTGGGATAAGCAGAGGGGAGTGGATGATTTGCAAAGCAATGGGCATGGATCACAGTTGGTCAGAGTCAAGATGCACAGTGAGGACCTCTAATACGAAATCCCCAAGGTAGGAAGGCCATTCCTACCCATGCTTAGAAAGGCACAAGTGTTTCTAAGGCCAAAGCTCATTCTTGTAATGTTTAGTGACCCTATTTAACCAACTCAATCAGATGTGCCAAACATAATCCCAATCTTACCATATTCTGGTTTAATGGAGTGTTTGCATTATAATTTATAAACAACTGACATAGCAACAACCACAAGGTATTAGGAATTCTCCATGTTCTAATTGTTCTAATGATCTTTAAAAAGCAAAGCTTTTATAAAGTCAGAACCCACAATAAAAATAATGATGTTTCAACAAAATGAAGTTTAAATTGATAGGACTCTTCCCTATATGGTGTTCGATAGAAGGAAGATCCTGCCAGAATTAAGAAAAAAACAAAATTCTTATTCAGCCGTTGCCCTTTTATATTCAAGTTTATACCACCATTCTCAAAATCACCTACCCTAAAAATGATGCAGTCGTATTCAAGGGGATGTTTAATGCATGAAGCTTTCTTTGTTCTTGAATCCATATGGAGTATCATGAAGACCATATGCTCATCATTGGAGGAAGTGAGAAAAGCCAGCATCATTGCCCAGGTGTCTTGAATCACCTTCAGATTTCCCCAAACCTTGTCTCTTCAGAGTAATTAATCTCTGAGTTGGTTTTCTGTGAGATTAATTTGTTATCACATAGGGTTTATCTCCATATTGCCTTGTGATTTCCTTCAATCTTTTTTCTTAGCCTTCTACCTGGCCAGACTCACTTCTTCCTCCTTTCCCTGTCTTCCTCTTTTCTTGTCTTTCCTCCCTTCTTCTATCCCCCATTCTTCCCTTTCTTCCTCTTTCCTTACATTTTTTTTCTTCTCTTCTTTCCTCAGTTTCATGTTGATTCAACAAGATGTCTCAGATTTATCACCTTTATTGGTCCATGAAATTCCTCCTACACTTTTTCCACTCTCATTTTTAACAGATTCTCTATAACTAGCATCAGTGGAATATATTTTTTATAAAAAAATATATATATATATTACAATATATAAGTTATTACAAAATGTACATTCATTTTGCATATGTTATTTTAGTGGTCACCTTGTGTTCTAACAATTTTAAATGTGCCTTGAACAATTCAGTCCTTTCGTTTTTGCCTAGGGGTTCTCAACATTAAAACAGTTTTCAGGGTTATCCAGTTTCTGTGGGGCCTTAAGTTCATTCAGGAGATGGCTGAGGGCTGTCTTAGGCCTTTCCTGCCCGTGTGCATAATTCTGCACATTTTCTATGGCCCTCTAGATCCCTGACATTCTGTCGGAGCTTCTCAAAACCATCTGTAAACAGCTCATTCCCTCAGTCATCCTTTTGCTTTTTGGTCAGGCTTTTGTTTTCTCCAACCGGTATTAAGTCCTTCAGTAGCTGCATTGTTAAACAATGATAACTTATTTTTCACAAACTCCCGGGGATGGGACTTTTTCCCCAGAGAAAGGTTTAGGTCATGTCACAAAATAGCAGTGTCCTGCAAATGCAGTGTTTCCAGTGATACTAAGCCAGCCCAAATAGTGGCAACGCTCTGGCAATGAAACCTTTTAAGAATCACAGATAGGCTGTAAATTTTTACAGCTACCATGGTGGTGAGGCTGCTGGTTTTTAAGTTTATCTAAAACTAGGAAGAGGGGTATGCTAAATTAAAATGCCACAAACACTGCCATATTTACTGAGATTTTGGAATTTTTCTTGAATAAATTGCTCCTTGAATTATTTCAAGCCTTTGGTTAACTTCTGGAGTTCAAAAAGTTTTCAAGTCTTTTCATTGATTGGTATGGAAGAGTAGATCTATTGAGGTCCTTTGCCACCATTCAAAAATCCCAGCTGCTCCCTTTTTATCTTAACAGTATAAATCCTTTCTTAAGATTTCTAAAGCTTTCCTGAGCCCATGTTTCTTATATTTCAGAGGGTATGGATCCAATCTCAGCACAGTTCTACTTGGTGACATAAGAGAGACAAGTAAGCTTGTGATAAGTCTCTATAAATTGATAGTGGCACCAAGAGCTCATCTCAGGAACTGTCCACTTCTCAGGTCCAGCTCTTTGGTCTCCATAAGAGAACAGGGATCAAATAATTTTCCCAAATTTTCTAATTAAAAAAGTGAGAAATACAAACTTTATTCAAAAGAAATAGCTGTAGTTTTTTTGCATCTGTAAAGCCGTATAGCATACTCCTATAGGGTAGATTACACAGCACACTCCTGACTTGTATCCCTTATTAAAGTTTAGTGATGATATAAACCAGGTGCTGCCCTCAATTTTTTTTTTGTTTGTTGGTTGGTTTCCTATTAGAAGCCATATTAAGCAATGTAATTTTCTTCATAATATGATAATTGTCTGCTTTTATTATGTGAGAGGTTTTTTTTAATAATCTTCATATTAAAAGTTTTATTCTTAGCTCATTTTGAGTAAGAAGAGATCTGTACTTCTGGAGTTTTCCAACAAGATGTATGAATTACTTTGCCAATTTCAGGCAGAAGTCTTTGCACTGAGATGCTGAGTGCTGCCATAACCAGGGACCACGCCTCTTACCAAGAAAATAGCACTGGCAGGGAGGATCAGCCTCCTCTGCATTCCAGCAGGACTACATTTGTGCTGCCTCACGATGTCTGAGGTGTCTCTTGGGCCACTGTCAGTTGCCCTTTCTCAGGAATGATAAACACTCTGCTTTGTTTGCCTAGAGCTGAAACATGGCAGTTTTGCCCTGAGACCTCGTGAGTATTCTGCCAAGATGAACAGTTGGTTTTCATTCCAGGAAAACTAATGAGATTATCTTCCATCCCACTTTGCGCAGGCTAAAGAATTCATGTGCACTGATCATTATTGTTTATTTTTTTTTTTTTTTTTTTTTTTTTTTTTTTTTTTTTTGGTACCAAGAATCAAACTCAGGACTTTGTACTTGCAAGGCAGGTGGCAGCACCACTGAACTAAATCCCCGGCCCTCTGGTCACTGTTACTGCTTTTTGTGAAACTTCTCCAATGCTTAAATGAGGCATTGTAAAATGGAAATTACTCCTGGTTCCTCTTTTCCTTTAGAGATTTATGCTTTTCTCTCCAGAATGCATGGCTATAATGTTAAAGTAATGTTTATTTGTGGCTGGCCCAGAATTAAATGCTAAGAAAGTATCACTTTGAAAAGTCAAATATTGCCAGGCAGTTTGGGTACATACACCCCTTGTGAAAGGGTGAGCAGAAATTCCTTTTCCAACTTAGTTCTCTCCTAATCCTCATTGGCAAAGATCAGTGTATCTCCAGCAGAGATAAATTGGATGTTAACCCTGTTGATTTTGAATGGTTAGGAATATAAAGAATGAAATGTTTGAGGAATAAAGGATAGTTTAGGAACAAAAAAACTATTTAATTTGTGAGCAAGATAATTATAGTTTGAATAAAACATCTGTCAATCTGAATTGTGGGAAGAGTAAAAAAATAATTCTTTTTTCTAGAATTATAAATTGAATATCTTCAGCCTAATTTTAATAGACTACTGGAGAAATAC
Source organism: Fukomys damarensis (assembly GCF_012274545.1). Lineage (NCBI taxonomy): Eukaryota > Metazoa > Chordata > Mammalia > Rodentia > Bathyergidae > Fukomys > Fukomys damarensis. The sequence continues at coordinate 33,012,611 of NW_022900921.1, read as the reverse complement.
TCTTCCAAATAAACACCTTAGTAAGAGATAAAACTCAATATGTTCACAGAGTAAAAATACCAAATCAAAACTGGGAGAAAATATTTTTATAAGGTATATCTTACAGAGCACTGTTACTATAGTTTGGGTCTACAGTATTTCCCAAAGGTCCATGTGTTGAGGGACTGGTCTCCAGAGTGGGACAATGAGGAAGTAGTGGAAATTTTATGACATGGGGTGGGTCAGAAGGTCACTGGGAGCATGCCCTCAAGGGGGATTGTGAGAAGCCGACCCTTTTTCTCTTATTCTCTTTTTGCTTCTTGCTGTTGAGGTGAGTTGTTTTGCTCTGCTATGAGCTATGCCCAAAGCAATAGGGCTAATCGATCATGAACTAGAACTTCTAAAACCAAGCCAAACCTCTTTTGATAAGAGATCTTATCTCTTATCTCAGGTAACTTGCTATAGTAACAGAAAGCTGACTAGCATAACTGTTACAAAATTTACAAGGAACTCTTAAAACTCTATAATAAGAACATGAATAGCCCAACTACAAATGAGCAGAAGTCATGAATAGATACTTCATCAAAGAAAATAAATTAATGGCACAAAAGCATTTAAAAAGAGAAATGCAAATCAATACAATGAAATAACACTTGATACTGATCAGAATGTCCAAAATCTGAAACACCAATATCATTAAATTGAGAATAGCAGGAATTCTCATCCACTGCTAGTAGAAATACAAAATGGTACTTTGGAAGATAGTTTGAAAATTTCTTTAAAAATTAACATCACTCTTATTCAAGTCAGCAATTGTACTCCTTGGTATTTTCTCAGAACAGTTGAAAACTTGTATCTACACAAAAACTGGCACATGGATCTTTATAGCAGCTTTGTTTGTAGTTTGCAAAAGTTTGAAGCAACCAAGATGTCCTTCAATAGGTGAGTTGATAAGTAAATTGGGGCACATCCAAGTGAAGGAGTATTTTGCAATATTTAAAAGGAACATACTCTCAAACCATGACAAGACACAACCTTAAATGCATGCTACTTTGTCTGAGGTACAGCTGGTAAAAATTTTTTCCCACATTGTAGATTGTCTCTTAGTTCTGCTAATGGTTTCTTTTGAAGTACAGAAGCTTTTTAGTAAGATGAGATCCCAGTTGTTGATTCTTTCTGCTAGTTCCCGTGCTACTGAGGATTTGTTCATAAAGTCTTTTCCTATACCAATGTCTGCCAGAGTTCTGCCTAACTTACTTTCCAGCAAGTTTAATGTTTCTGTTTTAATATTTAGATCTTTAATCCATTTGGATTTTAATTTAGTGCATGGCGAAAGATAAGGGTCTAATTTTAATCTGTGACAGGTTGATATCCAGTTTTTCCAACACCA
>NW_022900921.1:33000050-33010400 GCF_012274545.1 Fukomys damarensis | reverse complement strand
AATAGTTTCCCTGGTGTGAATATTCTGCAACAATGCATAAGATTCTAATAAGATTACTGACATTTAGAAATGGGAGGAAAGGAGCTAAAGATGTAGGGAAGGTGTGATACGTAGGGGAAGAACAAAAAGGGAAAAGAAAAAAATGTGAGAGAATGAAAAGATGAAAATAAAGTGTTTGTAGATGGGGAGGGGAGGAGGGGGTGAAGGGAGGGCAGAGGTAAGGGGAAAAAAATGAGAATCAAGACTTGCCATGTAAAGGTACATGATCCCAACAATAAATGTAACTGTACTGTATCCCTAAATGTACCAATAAACTCAATAAAAAAAAAAAATGCATGCTACTATTTGAAAGATACCAGTTTTCTAAATATATTATATTCTAGCACAGGCAAAACTATGGATGTAATTAAAAGATCATTGTTTGCGAGGGGTTGGACATAAGAGCAGTTAATAGGCTGAACACTAGGATTTTTAGGTTGATGAAAGTATTCTGAACAATAACGCTGTAGATGTATGACATTGCAAATTTCTCCAAAGCTGCAAAATACACAACATCAGGGGTGAACTGTAATGTGAACAGTGGACTTTAGGGGGTGATGTGTCAGTATAGTAGAACAAGGACAGCATTCAGTAGAACAAGGACAGCAATCTAAGAGGTGATATTGGTAGTGGAAGGGCCAGGTAGGTGACTGAAGGAGGAAGTTTATGGGAACACTGTACTCTTAGCTCAGTGTTGCTGTGAACCTAAAACTGCTCTAAAAAAAATAAAGTCTATTATGAAAAAACCTCACTGTGCAGCACTGGATCATATTGTTATAAAAAATGGGAAAAAGAATTATCAAGTTTGGAAGGACCATCAAAAAACTTGTTTGTAACATAATCCCAAATTGATTTGTGTTAAGGCTCAGTGCAAACTAAAATGTAAACATGGCAGAGCAAATGGGCAGGAAATGGAATAAGCACATTCTGAATGTGAAAGCGACTAAGTTCTCCCTTGTGGTATTTGAAAAGGTTCTTCTTCTCTCCTTTCTGTCTTTAAATGCAAGTGCATTCATCATTCTCTTTTTATTTCTTCACATTTTCCACCAGTGTATTTTTTATAAAGGTAGTGGTGCCAAGAACAAAAGCATTAATCTATTGCTAGCCTGATGTAGGACAATTAATTAAAGCTTTTAAGTTAGGATCAATTTCTCAAAACCCCACTTTCAGTGATGAGCTCTTTATTTCACTAATGTTTCCAAAGTCTAGATCCACCTATTTAAAAATGAAACAAAAATTTCATGTCTACCTTCTGGTTATAATTTGGTTCTATTACAATGGGGTAATAATTTTCATAAAGACCTACAGACCCCCTGTGTGATTGCTTCATTTTCTCCTTCATTTGATCAGAATTCCACTGGTAAAACCCATTTTATTTTGTAACTCATAGATAGCAGCCTTGGTATGAAGTTTGAAAGTCCCCCGACCTGATTATTTTCAAAGTTAGAATTATACCAGTGTTCTCTTTTCTGACCCCAAGATAAAATGCATTTGCCATTCTTTCAGGCTAACCCTACCAATGACTCCAGTTGTCCTTGAGGCTTGGGGTGTAGGAAGTTCATTTCCAGAACATTTGGAGTCAGCCAGACTGTAACAAGTGATGACATCCATTGCAGGGTCAAGATACTACTAGAGTGAGAATTTAGATTTCTCGCCTTTTTTTCTTCAACATAAAGAATAAAACAGGTTCAGAGAAGTTCTAGCCTCTAGAATTTCATACACTGCAGCCACACTGGGAGGGAGCATCTTTTTCTGATGTTTCCAGATGTTTGAGTGATTTAACATGTTCAGAGAGACAACTTTGTAAAACTTTAGCTTTGGGTATGGATTTGTTTTGTTGTTTGGTGAGGCTTTTTGTTCAGTCATAGATGAGGTCTTGATTGTATTTGTCTTTGTAACTGGCACTTCTTTCTGTCTTAGTAAAGATTTAAGAACACAAGTCCACAGTGATCAGCATTCAGACAGTGCTGTTTTCTTGTGTATACCTTAACATCTCTGAAATGGCAAAAAAATGTTACAATTAGTACAATGGCCAAATCTACTTATCATAGTAAATCTATGTAAAACCTTGGGTAAATGGCTCAAACTTGGGTGAAGGGATCAAACTCAGGTCCTTGTGCTTGCTTGTGAGGCAGGCAGAGGTTCCACTGAGCTAAATCCCCGGCCCAGCTTTCTTAATATTTGTCTTTATTCATCTATGACTGAGTACATATAGTTGCTGATGATCACACATGAAATAGATGTGAGCTTAATAAAGCATATAGATGTGTTTACCTAGTTCACAAAAGGAAGAGGCTAAAAACTAGCCACAAAGCCCATTTGGTACATTAATTTTTTGTTATTGTGATAAAATGTCTGAGCCTGGGTAGTTTTGTAATGAATAAAAGGTTTATTTTGCCTCGTAGTGTTGGTCCAAGGTTGAGGGGCCACATCTACCGGTGGCTTCCTGCTGACAGATTCTCAAGGCACTGCAGGGTATCCCAGGCAGGGAGATCAAGTACATGTCTTCTGGCCTCTCTTCCTCCCTCCTCTTCAGCCAGCACTCTGAAACCTCAGTGGTTCCAGCCTGATTTCCTCATCTGACCCTAATCTCCCCCAGGGGCCCCCATCCTAAGTATCACACTTAGGTTACGTTTTCAGCCTTTCAATAGCTCATCATAGGGATTCAACCCCACGATGAGTTTTGGCAAGGACAGACCATGTTCAAGCCAGCATTAGGCCTCACAGTTTCCCAGCTACTCAGCTTTGCACCATTTTTTAAAACAATTATTTAAATAATAAATGTGCAAATATATAAAAAATGTAAAAAAATATTAAATGACTACTGTATTATCAAGGTACAAGTCAGAGGGAGGTGAGGTAGGAGATTTTTCTGAAAGGAAGACACATTCCTGCTCAAAGTTCACTTTAAATAAAGTAATTTTTCAAAACAGTAAGTCCCCGATTTAACAAACACTTGTGTTACCAAACTTCACAGAAACAAATGGACCTCGCATTGGGAACATTCATAGATGTGAACAAATCCCCAAAGTAGCTCTCAGGTTTGCTGGACATTGACACAGTTGTGCTGCTGTGAAATAGTATATGGAAGTACAGTAATTATTTTGTGTGTGTGTGTGTGTGTGTGTGTGTGTGTGCTTGATTTTTTTTTATGCTTTATGTTGTATATTTGTGTTAAAGGAGTTTAAGACTCACTTTGTCAGACTTATGAATGAATCTGACTTACAAACATTCTCCCCCAGAATGGAACTCATTCATAAACTGGAGACTTACTGTATTTCATTTTAAGTTCCTTTACAAAGAAAAAAATCCTATCACCTACTTCACCAAAGTTCCTGTATTTTGATTCCAACAGTTTGAATAGAAAAGAAGTAATGCGACAGCATAACCTCAACTTCTTCTCCAACTCTAAGCATTTTTTTTTCTTGGTTCCTTGTAAGATTCTTACAATGGTGACTGAAATTCATAGAGCCACCCACACATATTCTGCTCAAATGTGTTTGCTGCTTACCACCCAAGGCAATTGCTCCCTCATTCTTCTTGGAGATTATGCGTGCTGTCAAATGGAATAAATAAATGAATTATGTATTAGCATTGGAGCCATATTTTCAAAAATGCTACGTGGGGAAGTATATGAAACATGTGAAAAACTTTTGCTTTAGTTTCTGAGCTGTGGAAAGCTTGATGCTTTAAAAATATTTGATTTGGATAAAGCTAGGAAGAAGTACTTTGTATATTTCTTTTTAAACAATACTCGTATTTTTCCTCCTTGCTCCCACAGAGTTCCACTGCAAACCTAACAGGTGCTCATTCTCAGCCCACTTTTCAGGACAGGCAGTAGGGCACCTGCACATCCCTCAAGCATGGTTGTAGTTTGTTTCTCTTCAGAGCACTTACGATTCTAGTTTGTGCTCACTGTTTTCCCTTCCTCCTGTCCTTCCCAAAGAGAGCAGCTTTAATACATAAACTGGAGGGACCTCTCAGGGTAACTTCCAAAGTCCTTAGACTTGCACTGGAAAGAAAAACATAGAGGATGGAGTGGCAGAGGCTTGTGCTCTATGCTGAACGAAATAACTTTGCAACAGTGGGATGGCCCCTCCCTGCCACATTTAGGGCTCCTCTATGTCAAAGTCCTCTTCAGGGAGCCTTCACTACTCAGCCCTGTAGCTATCAGATCCGTCTTGTCTGAACATGGAGATAAATACACTTTGAGATTGAAATGATTGTGCCATGCTTGGCTAAGTTATCATCTTTTCAAGAAATATTTTCCAGAGTTTCAGGCTGAGCCCTCCCCTGGACGCCCTATCCCTTGGTGTGTATCTCTGATGTACACACATCATCAAGGTGAATTGATGTGATACATGCTATCTCTGCATTACGAGATTTTCAGTCTCTGGGGCCTTGCATACTTTTGTTACTACACGAGTCGAGGGTGACCGCTTGTGCTTGCACTCGCCTTACATTTGTACATTCTCACAGTAATTTTCAAGTAGGTGGCAATAAAGCGTGTTGAGGAAGAGCTGGCACTTTTTGTTCCCTAAAAGGGTGTCATGAGTTCTCATGACAAGGCTGCTCATTGTCACTGCTTGTCCTTAGAGAGGGTACAGAGCTTGACAATGAAGCAAGAAATTTAAAAGATTTGTAGGATAAATAGATGCGCATGTTATGCTCCCAGTAATGTTTTTCAAAACAAATTAAGGAATCTAGTTTTTTTTAAGCATCCAAACTCTATGTTCTTTTGATATCTCTTTGTCCAAGTGGATGTATGTGTATGTATCCATACAGTATGGCGTCCTGCAGTTCCCCCTGGGCTGGGGAGTCCTATTGTCTCCAGCTCTGGTTCTTTTTCCTCACATTCATTTATTGCTTTCCCAGACCAACCAGTTAACTACAACAAAAGACCATAAATTGAACCGGCTTTTGGCATTGTTAAGGACAGCACCAGTTGGGCCCTGAGTTTCCCTCTTAAGGTGCTGGTTTATTAGAAGAGCACCAGTGAGATCCCCTTAGGCCCATTAAAGCTTGTGCTGTTTTAATTAGGTTCATCAACAGGATTGATTAGGAGTAAATAAGACAAGCTTTGTAAGAATTTATCTGTGGACCTTACATTTGGCTGTGTTTTAAAACTGTGTAATGAATTTCAGTATAAATCTATATTTGTGTGAAAGTTGTCACCTTTTATCATACATCTGCAAATTGTGATGTATAATAGTACTATATATTTAAGAGGTACATACTAAATACTAAATAGGTATACATGATTATTGAAAAATGAATTTTTAAACTAGTTAAAATTTATTTTAATAGTAAAGTAATATGTGGTATTTAAAATAATAACTTAGTCCTTGCCATTAGATATGAAATTATTTTGTTAGATTTTTTAATAACAAAGGAAGCACACAGTTACTATGACAAGTAAAATAACATAAAAATATATGAAAACTTAATCTTCTCTACCCTGACCTCCATGATAATCAGGTATGTACTTTGTACTGTTATTCTTATTCATTTAGGCTTAAAATCAGATTTAGTGAATCTGGACATGGGTTTCTAGTGTTCTTGTTATTCTACTGTTGTATTTTTTTCATTTATCCCTGTGTAGTACAGAGCTCTCAGAAGAATAGCTAGAGAGTTGTGCTTTGTTTTCTGAAAGAAAATTCTAATTTTTTTCAGTTGATGTATAAATGCATCAAAAGTACATATTTATAAGGTAAGATGAGACATTTTGTTACATGTATGCATTGCATGATGTTTAAATCAGGTAAAATATATCTATCCCCTCAAGTACTTACTATTTCTTTATGGTGAAAATATTTAAAATCCTTTCTTCTATCTATTGAAAGGTACAGCACCTGGTTATTCTCTACCATCACCATGCTGTGCAATTTTACACTAGGACTTCTCATTCCCCCAGAATTTTAACACAGTAGCTACTGACCAGCCTTTCTCCAGACCCCCATTCCCTGAGTTCCAGACTTGTCCTTTTCTATGCCTCCATCAGATTCTATAGAATTGATGTATCTTCATTTATGCAGCCATTTTCTTATTATCAAATCTTCAGAATGTTTCCCACTCTGAACAATGACTCAATAAATATCCTTCTTTACATGTTGGCACATGTAAAATTTCCTCTAGGAAATTCAAAAGTGAAAGATCTGGGTATGGAAATGCACATTTAAAAAATACTCTGTAAACTAATTTTTGGAAAGATTGCAATAGCAGGCAATTTTCATACTATTTTCTTTCTTAAATTCCCTAGTTAACCCTAAATTACTTAAAAGGCCATCACTTTAAAAAGCTAAGTGAATTATATTAAAGTGTTTCTGGAAGTATAGTACATTCACCTCTAATAGGATACAAAATTATATCGGTGATAAAAACATAATCTTAATTGTCTTAGAATTTTTATTTTAATATGAACTAGAAAAAACTAGAATGTCAGATTCATAATTTTTGTGTGGCAACATGTGTCACAAAACAATGTTTCGGTCAGCAGTAGATGGCATATAAAGTTGTCCCATATTATTTTGCCTTGTGAAATTTGTAGCCATCTTAGTTTGTGTAAGTACCTTCTGATGTTTGTCCACAGTGAAATCATCTGAGGATGCATTTCTCACAAGAGTCACAGTGAGTATGCAATGAATGACAATATGTATGTGTGTGTGTATTTGTAGACATATATATACATATATGTATAAGCACAAACACATCTTTATTTGTGTATATATACATACACATATGTATACATGTTCATATATACAAAAATATATATTTTGCTTAATATAGTATTAGAACAGACATTGAAGTTTAAAAACTAAACCTGCTGAGAGTCAGGTATGGTGGTGCATACCTGTAATCCAAGTACCCTGGGAGACTGAGGCAGGAGTATCACAAATTCAATTCCAGCCTGGCTAACTTAGTGACTTAGTGAGACCCTATCTAAAAATAAAGGGCTTGTATGTCTTGTATGTCACCATGGCTTGAATCCCTAATACCACTACCAAAAACAGTAAACTTACTGAAAGAGAATAGTAAATGCCTCTCGTGTGTACATAGTCATATTTTTCATTTAACAAATATTAAATCCTTATCAAGACCTGGATACTGCTCCAAGTGATATGGTATCTTCAGTTTAAAAAAATTATGAAGCAGATATATAAGTGCCTGAAGTTTGAGGAACACTGAGTGAAAATATACCTGGACATAATTTTTTAAAATACAAAATTAAATGTAATTGATATAGACAATTTATAATCAACTCTAAGGTGGCAATCTCTGTTTTAGTTCTTGAAAACTAATGGAATGACTGAAAGTGTGGCCTACAAGTTATCTACAGTTCCTAGTGGATTGAAATGTCTTTCTCACTTTGTCCTAGAAAAAGACTAGACTGGCAGCCACACTGACCCAGGCTCTCTTGCAGGGAGAGGCTCTGTGTCTTCCACACGGAACCCAGATCCAGCCTAGGAATCCTATGCTTTCCTTGCAGCTGATAGAGAACAGCATTGCTGGTGGGGGTTGTCATTCAAGCTGAGTCTGACACTTGGATATTGCCCTTGAGAACTACCAGTCCTGTCTAGTACTCAGGCAGGATGCCTCAGCTAACTTCCAGAAAGCCTGCAGCAGAAGTCTAGCTATCATCATGAGAAGAGGAACAGTCAGATATCTCTGCCACTGATGGCACCCAAATGTGAAAAGAGCCCGCATCTCCCTACCATGCAGAAACCCTCTGTCATTCTCCAATCCTGGAAGTTATAAACATACCCTTGTTCTGCACCTTTAAGAAATAACATGGTGCATTACAGCATGTACCAGAGTTCTATGCAAATATTTTTTACAATAAATGTAAAATACATATTATAAGGTATCTTAGAATTACCTTCCTTTCTACAGCCAGATATGTCAAATAACTAATCTACCTCTGCCTCTGAGTGCTTATCTTTTGCACTCTTCTTTCACTTCTACAAATGTTTCATACTGTCACTTGCCTGTAACTAGATCCCCAACATCCATGAGGATATTCTTATCATTGAATCTAGTGGATTCTCCTTTTCTATTTATACTATTGATTACTCTTCCTCTTACTAGTTTCATAAGAAATGCCATTTACGTTTCCATAATACCAATAGTTCAAACACAGTATAGGGTCTTAGTACATTCTATGAACTCTTCTATGTGTCACACAAATATTACTATACTCATTTATCTTAACCTCAGAGGGTATGTATTTTATTAACTCCACCTTATAAGTCAGCAAACAGGAATGAGGTAAGCAGTGCAAAGTCACACAGTGTACCTGACATTGGCAATCAGCTTTGGCATCTGTGCACTCGTCCTCTGTGTTGTGCCATTTTTTAATTCATTTTTACTTTGCGCTAAAATCTACTGAATCATGGAAATGTAATCAAAGCTAAGATGCAGTACACTCATTTAATTCAGATTTTCCCAGCCAAACTGCAGTTCTTCCCAATCTTCTCTAGACTTCAAGTAAGTATCCATGAAGTCCTACATAGAGTCAGGGAACATCAGGAGGGTGAATATCTGATTCTCATATGCCAAATTCATGCTGAATTGGCTATTAGTCTAAATGTCATGGTCATGGTGATCTTCCTCACTGCTGTCTACAGTGTATCCTGTCAACCTGGACTGCCCCTTTTTAGTACCGTGTCATTGGGATACACCCTACAGACACTTTGGTGTGTCTCTGTGGTCCTTTCAGACCCACTGCTTTTGGCCCACTTCTATTTCCAGGTAGAACATGTGTAGAACATGTACAGTGCTGCAGGGATGGCTTCCTTCCTAGCTTCCAGAGGAGCTGCTTTGCAAGTTTCTGCCACTCTTGATTTCCCACCTATCCAGTGGTTTATTGGCTTTTCTATGACAGACTACAGCAGGGGCAACAGTGCCTTTCAAAGATCCCATGGCATCAGCTTTTCATTGTTTCCAGGTCTTCTCCTTATCTGCCTCTTGGTAAATTCTCCTGTTCTGATTTATTTCCCATCCTGTCTCCTCCTTACTCTTGTCTGTGGCTCTGGAAAATTCTCTTCTTTCTCTCTGATGATTTTTCTTCCACCTGTCCCCTTTTTAATGTTCAGGTCTTAGTTATCATTTTTTCACCTCTTTAATGGAATCTTTTAACTTCTGCCTTGGAATTTCAACGTCATCTCTTTATGACTCTGGTCTTCAATCTGTATTATCTTTCTCCTAGACTATACTTCCAGACCCTGTTTACACACTGACACCTTCACCTGGATGTTGTGATTCACCTTAAACTAAATTATATATGTTAAACCAAAGTGACCACCTTGTTCAGAGATTGAAACTAAATTCCAGTTCATTGATGTTCACTGTTGTGTCTCCAGGATCATTAGGGCCTTCTAAATAATATATAGAATTTGTTGAATAAGTGAACGATGCTTTATTAAAGTACCATGACTTCTTTTTGCTGCTGGATCAGCATCCTAATTGTTATCCTGTGTACTCTTCTCCCTCACTGTTCAAGGCAATCATTATAAAGGAAGAAGGTAAGATTTTTGTAGTGTTTTGTTGTGTGGTTGATTTTCTGAGCTTGACTATTTCCACATTATTAATTTTCATTTAATGATTTACTTTACTGATACATTTGTGTGTGTGCTTTTTTTAAAGATTGTTTCACTAGTTTTCAATAGCTTTATTTCTATTGATTTTCATGAGATTTGCCATCGGGTTCTTCAAAGTTCTGTAAGTCCCCCATGACCCAGGTCTTAGGACTACTTCTGTCTCTAGATGATTATTCTGACAAATGCTCAGAATATGAGAATGTGAGTATATTATTTTCCAGAGAACATTTTATCTCATATATATTATGATTACATATTATATAATATATATTTGATATAACTATATGATCCAATTCTATATATATATTGTGGCAGCCCAGCCATCACTTCACGAACATGCCTGAGTTGGGGAGTGAGGATTGAGAAAGGAAAGAACACTCAAGCCTGAGTGGAGACCAAGAGAAGTCTGATTTATTTCACAGAAACAGCTCCTTTTATAGGCTCACATCAACAGGAAGCTTTTAAGGGCACAGAACAACAGAAAACACCAAGCAATCATTTTTATCTTTATGCAAAGACCGGATTTCCTGACTTTTACAGATAACATCAGATCTTCGGCTAATGAGTTCCTGTTATGGCAGGGTCAAAGAACAAAACAAGCTTAACAGTGTCCTTGAAAAGAAACAAATGTTACATTGTATCAATGCCTTAATTGTAGAGGATGAAGTTATTTTCCAAACCTCAAATGCCAGTGGGCCATGACTGGGCCCCCACT
>NW_022900921.1:32923097-32999917 GCF_012274545.1 Fukomys damarensis | reverse complement strand
ATAATGATATACAGATCATGAGAAGTTGGCTGACATCATGATTGAGGCTGAGAATACCCAAGAATTGCTGAAAAAAGCTGGAGACCTAGAGAGCTGATGGTACAGTTCAAATCCAGACAGAGAGGGCTGAGAAAAATGAGCTGATGATGTAAATTATAGTATGAATCTAAAGGAAAGAGAAGAGTGATGTCTGCCTTGGGGGAGGAGAGAAACAGAGAGTGAAGGGGTGAGGGGAGGAGGAAGAGGGGAGGAAGAGGGGAGGACGAGGGAGAGAGAGAGGGAGAGTGGGAGAGAACACACACACAAAGAAACGTTCCCTTACTTAACCTTTTTTTTTTCTATTTAGTCCTTGAACACATTGAATGAGATCCATGTGTGTTAGAGAGGGAAATCTTTACTCAGTATGCTCATTCAAATGTTAATTTCATCTGTAACACTCACAGACATACTCAAAATTAAGAATAAAGTTTAATCAAGTATCTGGGCTTCATGGCCCAGTCAAGTTGATGCATAAAATCAGTCATCACAATAAAACTGGGAACATGTGATAATGCTAAGAAGTAGCTAAAAATTTTAATGTGGTAGTTGTATTTCGCTCATATTTATCCCTGTATTATAGCCTAGTAAATAAAGGCACTTAAATTTATTTATTCTTTTTATTACTGCTAGACAACTGCTGGTCCCACTTTGTGTTTTGAGATGGGGTCTTGCTGTGTTGCCCAGGCTGGTGTTGAATTCACACACTCCAGTAATCCTCCTGTTACCAGCTGCACAGTTTCATATGCTCAGGTTCACTTGCTCATTGCTAATGAAGTCAAAGGAGGCCATTTATTTTGGTTAAAAGGAAAAAAAAGATTTATGCAAAGATACTTCTGAAGAGATGGAGGGGCCCATTTTTCTCAAATCACTATCTCACCATGTACTAGTGGGTGAGGGTCTTTTATAATAAGGAACAGAGAGGAAGAGGAGCACAGAGAGACAGTGCAGAACTCCACACTTGGTTTATTTCTTCCCGTCTTCTTTAGTTCACTCTTCATTTTCTTGTGTAAAGAACCTGTTCTCCAGCTTCTTGGGGACGACATTTGCATATTTTGTAACTGCTCTTGGGTTCAGGTGAAGGGATGTTATATGCTCAGCAGGAAGAAGTTTGGAAAAGGTGCTTACCTCTAAAAGAAAAAAAAAATCTAACTTTTCAAGTTTTATTTTGTAATGCCAGTGACATTTCTGCCTCAGCCTCCTTAATGCTGGAATTGCAGGCATGAAAAATACAATTATAAGTGGCCACCACAGTTGACCTTCATCAACCTTCTTCTTTAATTAACACTTCTGTTCTTTCTGTTGAAACTTCCCCCAAAACCACACTTGACTACTTGAGTGTAAGGCATGTAGTATATATGACTGCTGAGCATCTTGCTCCCTTGGAAGAGTTTTTAATGAGAAAAAAACGGTGTCACATTCCTTGAAATAGAAGATCACAGTGTTCTGGTCTGGCAGAGTCATGTCTGAGGAAATACAACTTTCTACAACCATGACCACAGCACAAGGCAATGTGTGATGGGAGTGCACAGATATTTGCAAGTCCAGTTGAGAAGAATGAGTTGGCAGAACCATGGAAAAAACCAGTCTTTGTAGGAAAAATAATTTTGCTTCTCTGAATATCACTTTATTTGTCTACAAAATGGGAAGATGTTAGTTGCCTTCTGTAATTGTTGGAAGAATTAAAGTAATAAATGTAGTTTATTGAGTATAAAGATATTAAGTAGAATAGTCAATTTCTTTACCTTTGTGTCCATTTTAAAAATGTTATTTTATATCCAAGAAATTTAGATGGTCAGAGTAATGTGGAAATGTTCTCCTTATATATGGTCATATCTTTGTAAAAACAAGTTTTGTGCAAATATATTGGGAGAACCAGAATCTCCATAAACAGAATACAAATCACTTTCCTAGAGATGTTGTTTCTGCGTGCCACAGAGTCCAAGGCACTCTCCACGATGTTGGGGGCAGTAAGTTCACAACTGGTGAAAGCTGAGCAACCTATTAATAACCCTTCTTTATAAAACGACTCTGCAAAAATGGGAGCTGTGGTCACATTCACCCTACAAAAAGGTTGACAGAGTGAAATGGGCCACCTGCACTTAATCATGTGTCCCTTTGTGGCTTTCCTTACTCTGTCAGTGGGCATTATTATATTTATCTGTTAAATAAAAGACCAGTTTTTCTTTCCAATGGGACTGGCAAATAAAAACTATTGCGCTAATTCTTTGTTATGCCAAAAGCAGAGATGTGAATCAGAGGAACTGACACACTGAATTTTTAAATTCTGATATTATAACTTTTAATCCTATCTGGTAAGTGTGATTTTATATTGTGAGAAATAGGGAATCATTTGTTCACTCAGCAGTTAATGCTGTATATTATTTCTTAACTAATGCTACAATTATATAATAATACTGGAATTGTTTTTCTGTGTTGTGGTTTGAAACTGGTCATATTTTCCCTCCTATCCATAATGGTGATAATTTATCTTGTTCTTTTTGGCACCCTTATAGTCCTTTTGAGGATAAGGTAGCAACTTAGTAGTATCCCAACTGCAAGTCATTGTATAGTTCATAGAACACCATCTGGCGGACCAGTTACAAAATAATACTTCTGTGGCATGGCACACAACTGTGTATCATGTAGTATGCACTGATGAAAACAAATTTAAACACAATAGTTTTGGCCTTGCGGCTCTACAAAACTAGAAAGTGATAAATGTTAATCACATATATCTAAAATCATAGCCTCCAATAAATGAAGTAAAGGAAAAGCACATAAGCACACACATATACATATCATATACACATGTCCATAAGTAGTATTATCTGCTGGAAATAGCAAACACTTGGAATTAATCCTGGATTCCAATTCTTCCCTTGTCACTCGTGTCATCCTGAATTCCTGAGCACATCATTTGACCAGTGACTATTTCCTCTTTTAAGATGAGGATTCTGAAAATTAAAATTAAAGTCAGATACATAAAGTGCTTGCATGCTATAAAAGGCACTCCATTAATAGTATTAACACTGTATAATTACTGAAAACTATATAATCTAGCATATTTAAAAAATCACAACTCAATTCATATAGCATAAAGTTTGAAAATTTGGGTTAAAACAAATTATTTCTTTATGTGTAAGTATAATTTGGATGCTATTTTTTGTTGGCTTACACTGAAAATTAAGAGAATAGTTTTTTATTAATTGATTAACATATGATTTTTATCTTAACATACCCTAATACTTTACTTCCCTTTTGCTGTCTAGTACTTAATTATTTATGTAGCACATCAGCACTTCAGTGAAACCAGGACATTTTTATTTAGAGAATTTAATTGTAATGAATATCACCTTATATCCCCCCAGATTTACCCATAGAAAGGTATACTTCTGCTTTTTCAAAGTCATTTTTCTTACTTGGTTTTTCTCACTTGGTTGTGTGAAAGACACTGCAGTGTAATGACAGATAAGATCATCTTGCCAGTCTGCAACGAGGGAGGTCTTCTCTGACATGATTGTGGCAAATTTCAGTTACAAATTGCTTGAGTAGACTGCATCCTCCCTGTGTTCAAAACCTTTGCCATTTGATTTTCAGTTCCTACCACAAAAGAAATTTTTATGCTTCATAGTTTTGTGTGTTCACATAGTTTGCTTCAGTCAGTGAAGTGTTGTGCCAAAAGCTTTGGAAGTATGCATTTGGCCTGACTCTCTGCTACCATCATGATAAGCAACAGCCCATGTTAGCACATGGAGTCTGAGAAGGAGAATGAGAGAAAGATAATATGGTCACCCCAGCTCCAATTAGCAACCAGTATATAGACTTGTGAGCTAAACAAATACTTGTGATTAGATGCACAGGCATATTGTGGTTGTTTGTTATACAATATTAATATGGCTATACATAATTGCTAGAAAACATTTCCTGAAGCAGAATGACCCCTAAACTTTTGTCCAAACTAAAAAGTCTTAAAAGTAAAAAAAGAGCTACTTTTAATAATTACAAAGAACCACACTTTTAAACTGGGACTATCCTGTGACAGCCTGGATCTCTTGACTGTCTCTTAAACATTTTTTAATGCTGGTAGAAGTATTTGTGTATCAGAATCAAATAGGTTAATAATAAATAGACTTCTTCCATTTTCATTGTCTATTTAATTTGTTAACATCTATTCAATGTTTGCTGGGATCAAAATTGACCTTACACGGCTTACAATGGACTAATAAATGATGAATAGAAGCACTTCTGGACTATTGGCATTTTTACATTTTATAATCATTGCTATGTAATGGTATTTAAAGAAGAGAGGTTTATTTTAGCTCCTGGTGCTGGTGGTCCAATGTCAAAGACCCACAGTTGGTCATGGCCTTCTCACTGACTGAGCCCTGATATGGTAGAGAGCATTGAGTATCATATGACAAAAGACAGGTAGTGAGTTTCTCTTTCTCATGCTACTGTATATGTCTATACCTTCTGAGTTCTCTCTTCCTCTTCTATACAGGCTGTATCCTGATAATCATCTAATCCTAATGACCAAGCAAAGACCCCACCTCTAAAGATCATAGGCAGATTAAATTAAATTACTGTGACTATTAAACACTGAGTTTAAATGCTTTGTGAATTTGAATAAATATTTCAATGTGAATTGATTAAATGATGCCTGGCAGATTAGTAAAACACCATTCTGAGTATGTCTTTGGGTGATTAACATGTTGGTCAGCAAACTGATGGAAGAAGATCTATCCTATGGGCTTCTGGGAAAATGGTGGAGTGATGAGTGTCAACAACACAGCATGTCTCAGATTTGGAATCCAATCACTGAAAAAGAACAACTTGGGGAAGAAAAAAAGACAAGTAAATTCTTAGAAACCGGGAAGGATCTTACAGGAAAATTAAAATCTAGAGAATAATTAAAGAAACAGAACACAACTCAAGGAAGGGGAGAGACAGTATGTACTTTCTCCCTGGATCCTGGATCCTGATTTACAGGAAAGGGAAGCCAAACCTACTGAGACACAGTGAAACCTGGGGACTCCATAGGTTCTCAGAGAAAAATATGGCAGTATAATGGACTAGCAAGTGCTGTGATCTCCAAGGAAAGCATGGGATTCTGCTCCCAATAGGCTGGTGAGTGGCTCCAATCCAAATGCAAGCCAAATCCCTGGAGAGAGTGCTTAGTCAGATACAATGGTAGGGAGGAGTTGATTGAACCCTGAACACAGAGCAGCCAGGTGATGGCTTCACTTCAGATCTCCCAGTGTTACAGTTCCACAGTGACTGGTTAAGAGATGGCTATGGGAGACAGATGTGGTCAGGGAGTTGGCTAGAGCTAAAGAGGCCAAGCCCAATCTGAGTTGCTCTGGATTTGAGAGTCATGGCACCCTAATGCATGCATCCAGAAAAGACCTGGGGCCTGACTGCCCTTTTTTATCTACCAGCATGACCAGGGATGTGGCTTGACTCTGACACTACCTCTAGATGGTGATCCCTGAAGAAAACCACACATTTAAAATTATTACAGAGAAATTTTTTTTCTTTTTCTTTGTGTATGTGATTATACATTGTGTTGTTTATTTCGTTTGTGTATTTCTTGGTGTTTTTTTTTTCTTCTTTCCTCTTTTTTCTTCAGTTTATTCAGTTGTGGAGAATTTTCCTTTGTCATTTTTCCTTACTGCTTATCTTTTTCTTTTTTCTTTCTTTAACTTTTCCTTCTCTTAATTGTGCTTTTTAACTTTTTCTTTTTTACTCATATAATTTATTTTTCTCTACTTTTTATCTTCTATTTTTTGCCAGTTTTTTTTGTTGTTGTTGGAAGTATGGGCCGCAAAAGTGATCACTGGGAGGACACAATTTCAGAACTAGAACACAATGATGCCTTCAAAGACCAACTACTCAAAGACATCTTAAAAGCAATGAGAGAACATGAAAAATGGTTCCAACAGCAGCTAGATAGCACAAAGAAGAGTAATCTAGGAATAATTAGAATTAGTGCAAAATTGAAAGACAACACAGATGGCATTAAAAAATGTTCACAGAAATCATAGCTGAAACTTCACCAATACAGGGAAAAAATAAACATATCAATGAGCAAATCATAGAGAACCCGTAGCCATGACCAAAATAGAATTTTTCTTTACCACACATTATCTTCAAAGCACCAGAAGTGCGTCATGGGGACAAAAATCTTAAAAGCAGTTAGAGAAAGGAAACAAATCATGTGTAAAGATAAAACCATTAGAATAAAAACAGACATATCATACAAACATCAAAGACCATAAAGGTTTGGAGTGAATTGTTTTAAGCCCAAAAAGATAACTTCCAATCCTGACTTATGTATACTACAAGTTTCTTTCAAAATTGATGGAAAAATAAATATTTCTGTGGCAAGGAGCACCCAAATGGTAAGTGCAGTAAATCAGACATACAAGCTTAAATATTTTCATGGTTTCTCTTTATAAGAAACCCAATATATAAGTAAACTACCAAGATAAAAGACAGACAACAACAAAAGGAGAGGAAAGTAGTTATTGTAGTCCAGCATGGCCAATGAATCTATAAGTGTGCTTTGACTTAGTACAATTCATTTGTGTATTTTATATGGTTTTGGTCTATTAGTCTGGCTGTTAACCTGTATTTATGATAATTATTTGATAAATAGAAAAATAAATGATGCTGGTGAAAAGGATGTATTATGTACACATACTATCTTGTGCAATGAATATATTATGCATTGCAAATCTCTACTAATAAAAATTTAAAAATTTAAAAAAGATTCATCCTGGATATATATGGGTCACATAAGCCAATAAGCTTATAACCAGTGTAGGAAAAAAAAAGAAAAAGAAAAAGGAAATGTCCCTGTTTCGGAAGAGGTCCAGTCTTTGCCATTGCCTCTGGTCATCTGCCATGAGTTTCCTCAGCATTCCAGTGCAGCCTTGCACTGGCAACACAACAGTGAGCTTGTAGGTCTTCAACCTTTGACTGGTCTTGCATCCTGGATCCCTCTTGTTCTGTGGTTTCCGTTTTCTGGGCTGAGCAGGTACTGGATCCTTCCACCCTCCGGCATTCAGACTGCCCCTGTGGATCCTTCTGCCTGAGATCCTGCTCATGGCATTGTCCACTCTCCCACTTCTGACCCAGTAAGCCTGCCTAATAAACCCCCTTCCAGAATTATACATATATTTTGAATTGATTCTGTTCCTCTAGAGAACCCTAAATAATACAGTTTCCAGTCTCTTAATCCTTAGTGTAAGGATTAAATTTCAACACACACATTCTTAGGTGATACTTAAACCGTGGACAAGCCATAACAAAGGGCACATCTTGGGATTAATTACACGTTGAAGCAGGTGTGCATAAGCGATTAAGAACTTATTGAATAGGCCCAGATAAAATTGTCTTATTCAACTCAGCCTATACAGTGTTTTCTTTTTTTGAATGTTCTATAACTACTGTGAGTTGGGAAATACACTGCACTGTGGACAACAGAACTCGAATGAAAATGTCACTAGCTTACAGTATGGTTATGGACCCAGGGGACATAAAACTCCCAAAAGAAATAGAGCTTTGGAAAAAGCCAGGAAAGGTAGAAATATGCAGTTGCAAATTTTGGGATTTACCCCAGAAACAGCAGAGATCTACTTTTCTAAGCAGTAGAGACATATGCACGCACATTTATGTATTCTTGTGTGTGTATGTAGATCTTAAATAGTAAAGCACCCCTTACTCAATTCCATGATGGTAAACACCAGTACTGCATAAAATTGGAGACATTCAAGGGAAGGTCTGCAGAATGCCAAGTTTCCTTCAACTTTTTCATTAGAGGAAAAAATGTATAAAATTAGACAAATAATGAATCACCGCAAAGGGAATCTGCGAGGCTTTAGGGATGGGTTTTAGGATTTCAACTGCCAAACTTGCAAAATACAGAAATGCTTGAGCAGCACCAGATGTATTTAGCTTTTCAAAAGGCTGCAGATCAGGTTGCAATGGCAGTTTGATCACAGAGACCTCACAGTTTGATCTCAGAGATGCAGCTTTTGATGTGCCAAGTGATCATACACAGTTACACTTTGGTCACAAGTATGGTGAAAGCCTAACACAAATGAATCACACCAGCACTGGGAAGCCCTCAAGACCCAGGGCTTCTGCTTAAATATCTTGCTAGCCAGGATTTTCCATTGTTTTTTTCTTTTAAAAGGAACAGATCTAACTGATTCAAAAGTAGGGCAAAAAAATTTTGTGGATCAGTATTCAATATAAGGCAGGCCTAGAGAACCCTCTTCTATCTTTAGGGTTGATGTTATAGGAATTAAAATGTCATTAGACCCCCAAGAGCCCTCATCATGCCTCTTCTTATTAATACACAGTTCCTCTTGTAAGCACTATCATGACTTCTTCTATCAATTTTTTAAATATATGAGAAAGAATAATACACTGCATGTTATTTGTTTGTTGTTAACTTTTCCTCAGCATCAAGTACTTGAGATTCATCACTGTTACTGTATAACTGTATATAGTTGTGTTTTAAAATCTTGGTAGTATCTCATTGTATGGGTACAACCTATTTTATTCATGCTAACTTCAATTGGCATTTGGATTGTTACTAATTTAAAAGTAGAAAATTTTTTCTATGCACATTCTTAAATGTCTTTTAGTATATTATGCATTTCTGTTGAGTGAATACCTAGGAATGGAAATGCTTGGTCCTGAGGCACTATCACGTTTAAGGAGATAATGACAGTCTTTTGCCAAATGATTGTACCAGTTGATAATCTCAAAACTAGTGGGTGAGCATTCTATTGATCTACATGTTTTAAGGTATTGATGTTCTCAGTAATTTTTATTATTGATAGTATTGTGAATGTGTAGTACAAAGTTATCCCATTGAAAATTCTCCATTCACTGTTGAATTACAAGGCTTGGAACCTTTTCAAATGTGCATTCTCCATTTTGACTCTCTTCTGCTGTGAAAATCCTATTCACATACCTTTACTGTTCTATTGCAGTGTCAGTTTTTTTCTTATTCACTGGTATTCACGTTATGAACTCAGAAAATGAACTTTTGTTGTTTATAGGTCCATATGACAAATGTTCACTCTCCTCCCTCTTGCCTTTGCACTGCTATAATAGTACCTTTTAATGAACATAATTGCTGATTTTAATGTAGATTAATTAACAATTAATATAGAAATGTTTTCCTTTATGGGCATTATTTTATTTATGGGTAGATTCCTGTAATTCAGATTATGACAGTGTTTTCCAGCATCATCTTTTATATG
This sequence comes from Fukomys damarensis, assembly GCF_012274545.1. Lineage (NCBI taxonomy): Eukaryota > Metazoa > Chordata > Mammalia > Rodentia > Bathyergidae > Fukomys > Fukomys damarensis. The sequence continues at coordinate 32,990,597 of NW_022900921.1, read as the reverse complement.
CTCTATTGTTTATTGTTCAAAAAGTTGAAGTCTGATAGAATAAATAATCTCTTCTGAATTTTCTTCAGGAGTGTTTATAAATATTCTCGGTGTTTTTAAGGGTTTATGTAAACTTGAAAATTGGCTTTTCCTGAGAAATATGTTTGAATTTTATTTTTTTAATTTAAAATATTTTATTCCTATGTCTTTGTAGTACAAAATCATTACATTCATTGAGGAATCGATATATGTATGTAACAAATCTTAATTCTTTTTATTTCCCCTTCCCCGATCTGTACTCCCCTCATCACTTTCTCCCCTTTCCATTTGCAGAAGATTTTGGATTTTGATTGAGATTGCAAACTACAGATCATAGTGAGGAGAAATGATTGACAGTGATCTTCAAATTGTTGCCAGAGTCTTTAGCCACAGGCCTGACTATGGAAATTCAATAAACTGTATTTAGCCCCTTGCCGCTTTGAGAGTCCCATTAACAGAGAAAAAGAATTGGTGGCAAGAAGAAGATTTTAGTTCAGTGTGGCAACCCTGAGCATATGTCAGAAAGCTGTCTGAACTGTACACCTCCAGGATTTTAAAGAGAAAGAAGAGCAGGGAGTGTGTGTGTGTGTGTGTGTGTGTGTGTGTGTGTGTGTGTGTTTGTGTGTAGTAGGCAATCCTGTATCATTTCTAATCTTTTTTTTTTCTCATTGAGTTTATTGGCACATTTTAGGTATACAATACAGTTGCATTTATCATTGAGATCTTGTACCTTTACATGACAGGTCTTAGTTCTCATTTTTTCTCCCTTACCCCTGCCCTCTCTTCACCCCCTCCTCCCTTCCCTATTTACAAATACTTTATTTCCATTTTTTCATTTTCTCATTTTTTCCTTTTACCTTATTACCTTTCCTCTACCCTTCCCACTTCCCCTACGCCTTTAGCCCTTTTCTTCCTATTTCACATTGTCATTTATATCATTAGGATCTTGTGTACCATTATAGTTTTTCACACCAAAGAAACTATTCAGTATTTATACGTGTGACTTTTTTATTTCACTTAGGAGTATACCCGCAATATGTATCCATTTTCTGATGAATGAATCTAATTTCTCATTCTTTATGGCTAAGTAGTATTCCATTTTATTGAAAAACCACATCTTCTTTATCCAGTATCCAACTGATGGGCAAATGAGCTGTTTCCAAGTTTTAGCTATTACAAACTGTGCCGCTATAAACATGGGTATGCATACATCACTGGGATATGATTCTTTTAACACTTTTGGAAAGATACCGAGCAGAGGGATGGCTGGCTCAAATGGAACCTCTAATCCCAGCTCTTTAAGGTATCTCCTTACTTATTTCCATAGTGGTTGCACCAGTCTGCACTCCCACCAACAATGGAGAAGGGTTTCTTTTTTCCCCACAACCCCACCAACATTTGTTATTAGTTGATTTCTTGATAGCAGCCATTCTTTCGGAATCTCAGTGTTATTTTCATCTGCATCTCTCGAATGACCAGTGATGTGGAAAAATTTTTTTATATATTTACTTTATGCTTTTACTTCTTTGTCTGAGAAATGTCTGGTCATTTCAGATGCCCATTTTAAAAATAAGGATAATTTTTAAAGATTTTTCTATTAAGTATGACTTTGCTATAAGTGTGTGTGTATGTGTGTGTGTTTCTCATTTTCAAATCAAGAAATTTCCTCTTTGTTCTTACTTTGCTGTTAGTTTTTAAATTATTAATGCAAAAAGTTGTTGAATTTCATCCAATGTTTAATCTGCCTCAATTGAGATGATCATATGTTTTTCCTCCTGTTCTGCTAATGAGACGAATTACAATGCTTTCAAATGTTGAAACACATTTTTTCTAGAATGAGATCAAACTCTTTATGACATCCTTTTATAATTGTTCAATTTGATATTTTTGTGAATTTGCCCATGATTATTATACCAAACTATAATTTTTCTTTGCTTTTATATGTTTTAAAGCTTTAAGAATCAAGGTTATACCAACCTGATCAAATGACCTGGAATTTTTTTTTTCTCTTGTTCTACTCTCTGGAAAATTTTATCTAAGATTGGGAATAGTTTTTCCTTAAATACTTGCAATTAAATGATAAAGCATCATGGTATAGATTTTTCTTTGTGTTTGTATTTTTAATAGTAGAATCAGTATCCTAGGATTTATAGGGTATTCAGTTTTTCTGTATGCTGTCATATCAATTTTAATAAAATAAAATTGTAGAAATTTTCCATTTCACTTAAATGTGATTTTTATTTCATTTGATTATTATATTGGCATAAAAATCTTCATAATATTCTTTTTTAAATATTTACCTGTAACCTCCTTTTTCCATCCTCCATATTGCTTTTTTCCCCTTCTGTCATATTTCTTAGATAATATTCACCATGGGTTTGACTATTTGGTTAGTTTTTTCAAAGAACCATCTTTTAACTTTGATTCTCTTCATTGGGATTTTGGTTTCTTATTTCATCTCATTCTACTCCTTTCTACATTCCTTCCTTCACCTTATCTGTAAGTTTGACTTGCATTCCTTTTGTTTTTGTTTTTGTTTGTTTTGTTTGTTTGTTTGTTTTTGTACCAGGGATTGAACTGAGGGCTTTGAGCTTGGAAAGCAGGCACAGCACTGCTGAGCTAAATGCCTGACCCTCTTTGTCTAATTTCTTAACGTAGATGCTAGGAACATTGATCTTACAGCTTTTCTTGCTAATAATAACTTTAATATATAAAAATAATACAAAGTTGTAAATGGTAAATCATAATTGCCCTTCTAAGACATCTTTACATCTTAAAAATTTACTTTTTAAGATCTTAATTCATTTTGTGTTTTATTTCATCTTTGTTTAATAGGGTACGGTAATCGCTTCTCGGCCTTTTGGCTAAGATCAAGTGTAATAGGGTACGGTATATGTTTTTGTCATTTTTGATTCATTTATTTAGCAATGTTTTGATAACCTCTAAATAACTAGATATTTCAAAGTTCCATTTTTAAAAAGTTTTATTAAATTCCAGTGTGATACAGAGTAAGCTCTGAAGTCAGGCTTTGACCCATTCTAGGCTGGTGGCAGAATCATTGAGCTAAATCCCCAGCCCCCTTGACCCATTCTAGAGACCTCAAACTTGGGATCTTATTTACCCCTCCTGGAATTGGAACTCTGTGTTAAATCAGATCTTGATCAAGAGAATGGGCACTTACCTGGGAATGGTGTAGAAGGAGGCAGTTCTGGAAATGTCAGCAGGACTAATTTGTCTAAAAATAGAATGTTTGATTAGGGGAGAAAAAGAAAAACAGTATTTATTGGAGACAGCTGATGATTGGCCTTATTACATTCACAAAGACCTAGAGTTCTCTATGTAGTGAAACTTAAATTCTGAAGTGGAGAATAAAAGTATTTAAGCTGCACTTTAGAAAGATGGAGCTAACATAGTATTGTCCTGATCACCGGATATCATATTTACTGTCAAGAAAAGATCTTAGTCTCAGGGAAAGGGAATTTTATATACCACCATCAGTTCTAGTGTCTATTTTTGCCTATATCATATTTCCTTAGATATTCCCTTAGATAGTCCTTGTTTTGAATATGGAAATCAGAAATAGTTTTGGGTGACAGGCTAAATAATCACTGATCACAATATTTAAATATCATTGAAAGTCAAATATCGCCAGGAGAGAGAAAAGTCATTTGCCTTTTCACATGCTGGAAACTGAGTCCTGAAAATTGATGTAACCTCAAGATATAGATCTCAGTTTTGGACTCCTGCAAATATCATCAAAGAGTTTACTCAAGCCATATTTTTAAAATTCATTAAATTTTATTCTTAGTGCCTCCCCCTCATAACAGATTGTAAAGTCATTATTTACATTGCACATGTTACTTTTTTCATCTGGGAAACTCTAGTGGTTGGAAACTGAAAATTTCAGGGCCATAAGGAATTTTAGAAATCTTAGGTCAGCTTTCTTTATTTACACGTCAGGAACTAAAGCTCAGATTACTTAGGTGACTTATCCAGTCACACAGCTGGCTAGTGGCAGAATTGGCATTATTACCAATGTAATTTGGACACTAATGTTGTAGAGCATCTTTATTCCAAAAAAATTTTAGTAGGTTAAATTCAACACTAAATATATATTAGAAAGTTAAGAAGCAGATTATTAGTATTCCAGGTAAATACTTAACAATTTCTATATGATATTTGTACAGTATAGAACAGAAATTAGCTTCAGGAAACCGTCTCAAATAACATACATACTACTATATTACATAAATTTGTCTCTGGCAAGGATAGTTCTATTCTAATCCTCAAAGGAGTGTATAAGTCAGTAAAGATAAAGAATCATGACTTATACCTTCTTAGTGGTTCATTAGAATTGAAATCTAGCATCTGTTGGTTCAGCAATGTTAATGTAATGTTTCCACACTGCTACTCTTTCAGAGGCTGTGGATGCACTGAAAAAATGATGCAGCTTCTGCCAGGAAGGTAGGGAGAGATACATCATGTGAGTATAAATTGATATGACTTACTGGTTAGCATTATGTGATTCCCAGTTCAGTTTTTTTTTTTTTAACCAGATCAGTATCACTGTATGTGTCTGGATGGAAACTGAAGCAATTATAGAAATTAATTTAATTTTAATATTTTTGTACAGCTTTAAAGTCATGGAATATCTGTGACATTATTCAGATACATTTTACATAAAGTCTGAAGAGACTCAGGTGTATTTCCTACATGTGGGTTCATGTCACATTTATTTTTGGCCCTGAAATACAAGAAAATGTCAGACACAAGAGATTCCCAGTAATTGTTAACTTGTATTCAATGTTTTCTTAAACATTGGATTTTTTTCTCAGCATGTCACATAGAAATTAGCAAATCAGTAGATTTTTTTACCTTAGGTATAAGTGAATAACTTTCCTTTTTCTCTGGAAGGGCTATAGCAACAAAGAAGCTAATGACTTCTTATCCACAACATCACAATGGTCATGGAACAAGAATAACTCACTTAGACAACTTTTAAATACAATACCAGTTGACGTGAACTTGTTTGGGTATTAAAGTACCCAAAATGCTTCTTTTATGAAGGTAACAAAAGTGACATTAAAACCCAAACAATTCTAAGACTGCACTGTTGCTAAGAAAAAAAATACAATAAAGAAATATACCAACAGCAAATTCAGGCTTAATAATCAGAGTCCACGAAATTGCAGTTCATTTCCTCCGTATAACAGTAACATTTTCCTTTGCCCTTAAGTTTAAGAAATATGTAGCATAAAAAGTTAAAATCTCTCCTGATGCTTTTGGGGAAAATTGCTCTAAGAATGGCATTGGAAGCATGGCAGTGTAGTTTACCTTGAGCAGAGTTGTCTGAATGGAGACCCATGAGAGAATGTGTATAACATTTCTGAAAAAATAATATTTGAGCCTCCAAATCCCATGGCATTGTAAAAATCTAAAAACCAGTACCCTAATTTGTTTGCTATTATTTAATTTCCCAGAAATGAGGAGCATTTGCTCTGATTTACCTTTATTTTGGCTCGGCCTGAGTCTGGCTTAATAAACTCACGGAGTTGTACTGATTTGAGTTCAGGGGTTAAGAAAACTTTTACTTTACTACTTAATTTAAACTCTGAAATCTGGTAAATTTATTTCCTCAGCTGCATTATTAGATTGAGCTGCAGTGTGGTTACATTTTTAAACATGAAATTTAATAAAATATAGTTTGTATATACAGTAAAGCACACCCTATTTATTTTTTATTTTTTTATTTTTTTCTCTCATTGAGTTTATTGGTACATTTAAGGTATACAGTACAGTTACATTCATCACTGGGATCCTGTACCTTTACATGACAGGTCTTGGTTCTCATTTTTTCCCCTTGTTCCTGCCCTCCCTTCACCTCCTCCTCCCTCCCCCTTTACAAACACTTCATTTCCATTTTTTCATTTTCTCATATTTTTTCTTTTCCCTTATTACCTTTCCCCTACCCTTCCCACTTTACCTACACCTTCAATCCTTTTCTTCCTATTTCACATTGTCAATTATATCATTAGGATCTTATTTACTATTATAGTTTTTCACACCAGAGAAACTATTTGGTATTTACACATGTGTGACTTACACATTTCACTCAGGAATATATCCTCAATATGTATCCATTTTCTTATGAATGAATCTAATTTCTCATTCCTTATGGCTGAGTAGTATTCCATTTTATAGAAAAACCACATCGTCTTTATCCATTCTCCATTTGATGGGCAGATGGGCTGTTTCCAAGTTTTAGCTATTACAAACTGTGCCGCTCTAAACATGGGTGTGCATACATCACTGAAGCACACCCATTTTAAATGAACAGTTCTGTATGTCGACCCATGGTTATGATGAAAGATCAAAATATTTAATGTATTTAAAAAAATTTTAATGTATTATAGCAAAAGGCCTATTGATATTAGTCCTCTTGAAAGAATCCCCCTTACTTTAACACATATATTCCATTGTACTTGCCACTTTCTGAAGCAGACTTGTGACAAAGCAAAATAAAGGTGGATCAGAAAGATGACCTTTTGTGAATGTCTTTATGAGACGTGATCAAAAAGTCAGTGAATACTGCTAGCAAGTAGGCATTCAACAAAATGGCAGGCTCTTAAAAACCTCGCAGTGTGTCCTCATCCACCTTTTTCCCGGATCTGGTATCCTGTGACTTCTTCTTTTGTTTTGTTTTGTTTTTTTACTTCTGAGTTTTCAAGAAAGTCCAAATGACCGTGAAAAGTAAACATATTGAATGGATCCAGCAAATTAAGGCAGCTACATGCGTACAACTAAAAATACTCACAAAAGAGGATTTCCAAAGCTGCCTCCGAAAGTGGTAAGAACAATGGGATGGATAATTGTGCTCAAAGAGAGGAAGAGTGTTAGGAGGTGGATGAATGGCTTTATGTCTTTTACTGTAGTGATGTTTTTAAATTTAAACATTCATCACATTTCAATCATACCTTACATATTTCTACAGCCGCTGCCCCAATCAAGGTATAGAATATTCCCATCACCCAAGAAGATGTCTTCGTACCCCTTTGCACTCGCTTCCACTTCTTCCTCCCTGCCTGCCCCAGGCTACCACTAACCTGATTTTATCACTATGGAGTAATTTTGCTTTTTAGAAACAGAGTCACAACACAGTATGGATTTTTTTCTGTGGCTGGCTTCTTTCTGTTACTCGGTCCAATGTTTTTTAGATTCATCCATGATATTTTTTTTGAGTTTTTTTTTTTTTATTGAGTTTATTGGTACAATCTAGGTATACAATACAGTTACATTCATTATTGGGATCCCGTACCTTTACATGACAGGTCTTGGTTCTCACTTTTTCCCCTTGCCCCTGCCCTCCCTTCACCCCTCCTCCCCTCCCCATTTACAAACACTTTATTTCCATTTTTTCAGTTTCTCATATTTTTTTTCCTCTCCCTTATTACCTTTCCCCCACCCTTCCCACTTTCCCTACACCTTTAGCCCTTTACTTCCTATTTCACATTATTAATTACCTCATTAGGATCCTGTGTACTATTATAGTTTTTCACACCAAAGAAACTATTCAGTATTTCAGTTAAAGAAATCTCTGTATGAACATTAAAAATAGGGACTCCTAAAATAAATCTAAAAAGGAAAGTAAAAGATGTAATGATTTAGCATTAAAATAATCCTTAATTCTGGAGATGAAAATGGTCCCTGAAAATATTTAAATTGCTTCTTGCTCTTATAGTCTTATCTTATTCTTTTTTTCATTATTTAGAGAATACTTTATTAGTTTCTGTAATCAAACCCACGTAGATATGACCTTACATATTTAGTACGATGTGTTACCCCTGTACACATGGAAAAAAAATAAAAAATAAAAATAAAAAAATTAACATTTCTAGACCAATATGGCTGTCCATTTCTGTCCATGATATTTTATAGTTTGCTTCTTTTTCTTGCTGAGTAATGTTTCATTTATGAATATACAGCATCTTATCAATTTATTTATGGACTTTTTTCAGTATTTGGCTTCTATAAACACTCACAAGATATCTTGTGAACATATGCATTCAATTTTCTTAGATTAATAATTGGCCATGGAACTTCTGGTTATTGGATAAGCATATGTTTATAAAAAAATTCCAAGACATTTTATTACATTTATGCATATATTGCCTTCTAGTCCATACTTGTCTTTTTTGGTACCAGGGATCAAACTCAAGGCCTTGTGCTTGCGAGGCAGGTGGCAGCACCACTGAGCTAAATCCCCAGCCCCATACTTGTCTTTTGCTTTTATTAATAATGTCTTATGACTGTCAGGAAGTTTTTATTTATTTGTTTGTTTATTTGGGTGCCAGGGCTCAAACTCAGGACCTTGTGCTTATGAGGCAGGTGGCAGAACCACTGAACCAAATCCCTGGTGGTCAGAAAGTTTTTATAAAGACCAATTTATGAATTTGTTTTGTGATTCATGCTTATCCTATCTTGTCTTTGTCTATCCTAAAGTAAGAAAAATATTTATGTTATTGTCTCGTCTAGTAACTTTGTAGTTTTATTTATTGTGTTTTGGTGTATGATTAGTATCTAGTATATTACTGTATATGAAAAAAAGTAAGGGTCAATTTTACTTTAAGTGTGGATATCCAATTGTTTGGCCATTATTCACTGAATACTTTATCCTTTCCTCATTTAACTATCTCGGTGCTCTGTACACACAAATGCCAGTACGGAATTTGTATTCTCTCAGTATTTATGTACTTGTATGTATGTCTAGCATTTATTCATGAACTGTGTTCTGTACCTTTCTGTTTTGTATTTTATATAATTATAGCAATATTATAGTGATTTTTAATAAGCCTTGAAATCAGGTAGTTTGATTCTTCCTGCTCTGTTCTTCTTTTTCAAGGTTATTTCCACAATATAAGGTCACTCCATTTTCATATATATTTTTAAAATCAGCTTCTCACTTTCTAAATAAATACTTGAATTTAAAAAACATAACATTGTATTTATAGATTACCAGTCCTCCAGTGCAGTTATATAGTACATGTGAAAAATTACGGCCTCTGAAACAGTAAATGCCCTGAGCATTCATAATAGGCCTACAACTGCTTTTCAGTGGCTATTTGGTCAGCCCTGGCTGTTCAGAGGTCACTTGTCTTCCACAGAGTATCTCTCCGCACTTCTTTGAGCCACTTACAGGATTGCATTATTGTTCAGATCAAGAAGGCATTTCTTCTTTGAGCAGCCATGATGTGCTCTCTGATGTCTATAAGAAAAATACAAAGTAGTGAAAGGCTTCAGCAAACACTAGGATCATTATATTTCTGCTATGATTTTGACTTGATTCAAAAGTGGGTGTTTGGAAAACGTTGGTGGAACAAATAGTGACGATTTTGTGCAGGAGTGAAGAGCTTTTGTCACCTCTGTAAGAATTTCAGGAGTTGTTTCTTTTGCCTCTCATTTTAACTGGAGGGTGGTGGCAAATATGCAGGAAAATGAAATGTTCACTGCAAATCCCATAATACGACAGGGAAAAACTTCATGGCTGAAGCTTTCAGTTTTCACTCAAAGATTTTTTCCTTTAATTCATTTTATAATTGATTTCTGGGCATCCAGAGAGTCCAACCTCCTCTTTTTATCTTTAGATGACTCTAGCTTAGCACTTGGGGAAAGAAGTATATAACTTCTTTTCTCCCTTTGGAAAAACTTCATTCAAGTAATTGCTCTCACTTTATGTTTTAATACTTGATAAAATAGGGCCAGGGATTCAGCTGAGTGGTTCCGCAGCCTGCCTCACAAGCTCAAGGTGCTTGAATTAGACTGAAAATAGAATAGATATTGAAATAAAATAGGTAAATAAAATGACAAATGGCTCTGAACCTTCACACTCTTACTTTACATATCATAACAAAGTGACGTATTGTAAATAAACACAAATCTGTCTCTTGAGGTTTGAAGGATTCATATAGTCTCCTACAGGAAGATCTTCAGAGAATGATTGAGTTGGGAAATTAACTCCATACACTGCAAAATGACTAAAAAATTATCTTGGGCCATGATATTCCCCAAGTCCCACATTATACAGACTTTCCCCCCCCTTTTTTTTTCTTCCTGTCTTTTCACTACTTCCCCCCTGAATATTTTTCTAGGTGTCCTTAATTCTTTTCTTAGAACCATCTACCTCATTTTATGACTTGCTTTTTCACTATTTCTTTTTTCTAATGCCTTTGCAAGTACAATGGATATGCCTACAGCCAGACTGTCATGAGATTATACTGAGAAGCAATATTTATATTTTGTTGTTCATGTCTGCATTACAAGTGTCTCAAAGTTAATTAATGTTTTAGCTGTGATATCTCAATATGTAAGAACTTGGCTACACACAGTGAAGAAATTAACCAGAGATAAGGAACAGTGGCCCTTTAGGAAATATCTATGAATATTGGGATTGTTGAAAACTTTTTGATTTAAAAGAGCAGGACTCCACTTACAGTGTTTCTCCTTATATGGACTATGACACTTTTTCAACTGTAAGATTGTGATCATTTATCTGACAGATAAATGTGTGCTCATAGAAAAAATAGTTTTTTTTGAGGTAGGGTATTACTCTCTTTCCCATACTGGCCTTGACCTCACAGTGCTCTTACTTCACCTCCTAAGTACCTGGGGTTACAGGCCTGCATCACTAACCTGGTGAGTCAGAAATTTTTAAGATTGACTTCAGAGAAAGCTAGCAATATGGTTGTGTAGAGGGATGTAGTATAAGCATAATTGTAATAGTTTCGTCAACATTATTGTAAAAGTAAGAACAGTGTATGGAGGAGACCAGAAAATAGAGTAATGCACCCTTCCTGAGTAGGCTGTGACTTGTTTTGAATTGGCAGTGATATTTTTTTCTAGATCGTGAAGTATATGGATGTAATTACCAGGATGGAAATGGAGGCATTTATCTTCAAGAGGCATGAATTCAAATGCCTTTAGGGGCAGACCAGTGATATAAATATGCAAAATGGAAGGGTTAGGTAGAATATTAACAATGCCTGTAGCAAATTGGAGAGTGCATGCCTGTTTAAAGCCACTCAAAATAATTTTTAAAAGCTCTTCTGACCAAATAAACATCTTCAGGGGAAATAGCCTTCTTTCAACCTTCAGTAGTGATAATTCCAAGCACAGAAAAAAATCTGGAATAGGATACCTAGGCGGAGTGTAGAATATGACAGATAGCCCAGTCTGAGGAAGGCATAGGAAAAATCACTTTTGGAATCACCCATGAGTGGCCTTCTATGTTGGTGAAAGGAGTTTAGAATTTAGAGAGAATAGAGAAGCAGTGGAGTTTGTCAAATAGTTGGAGTGACATAGTATGTTTTGTTTTATAGGGTAATTTACCCAACTTGGGAGTGTAATACTATGGATTGAATAGCCTGAGCTCAGAGATGCATTGCACAAACCCACAAGAGCATGATGAGGCCTAACCCAGGGAAGTAACAACACAGTTGGGGAGGGAGTTTGGGAAAAGAAGAGACTTGTGATGCGGAATGAAGCCAGTCTCCCAGAGTTCTCCCAGAGAAAGAAGAGGTGGACAGCAATTTGTACCCAGGTCAGTGTGTGCAGACCTGAGTTGATACTGAATGTGGTCGAGGGCAGGGCTGGAGAGCCTAGCATCCTCTCTCCCATTGTGTCTGCATCCTGATCAGCAATCTGGGGGTGCGGACATTCAGTGGGACACCTTTGAGACTGACCTCTTTCCTACAGAGCAAATTAGCCTGACTCAAACAGAATGAGGCATTCCACCTCAACCTAAGTATGCAGGTCTTCTCCTGCCACATGGGTGCCATCTTCTGTGAGTGTTCAGTTTTCTTCACTGAGAGGAAAAACTAAAAAGAGCAGATACTTATGTCTGCAAAAATGTTACTCTATGTTAAAAAAAAAAAGCAAACAACGTTAATACATCTTACAACTTCTACCCAGAATCTGTTAGGCTGCTGCTATAGCAACCCGCAAAGAAACATATTCAATAAACACTCCTCCCAACCCCCTCTAAGATCTATATACCTTACAGTCACCCTTATAGTGAGGCTGTCTCTCTTATATTACACCCACTAAGTGAAGATCCAAAGCAAAGAGACAGAAAATAACATCTTCTAACAATCTGCTTGTCATTTAGAAAAAACTCACTGTATAAATGTCATGGAAACAAGCTGTTCTTGCAGAAAGAAAAGAAGAAAGCTCTGCCTTACTTGCTTCCCTTTCAATTTTAATCTTCCTAATAAAAGGGTAACACAAAGCAAATATTAAGTGTTTGAAAGCAAATACCTTAAGTTTGGCCAGTGTAGTTGGGCTGCACTCAGCTGGCAGGCTCCAGGCGAGGAGCTCCTCATCCAGCTCTCTGAATAGAAATCAAGATACTGCCCCAGGTGATACCTAGACAGTAGTAAGAACTCAAATTAAGGCTGATAAGAGACACTGAGTATTTTTTAAAAATCAGGATGGAGAATCCTTGCTAGGATACTGACTTGAAAGCCAACAGATTTTTGGTCAGTTAACAAACTTTGAAGGACACATAAAATGTATAGCTCAAAAATGACCAAACAAGGCCCTGTTCTCTGTTGTGAGTGAAAGGAACTGTGTTTGCAATGGGAGAAAGTGGGCTGTGTTAAACCCTCAGAGTACTGTGGAGCCATCTGTGAGCCTAAAGGAAGGAGCCATAATTCTCAGCTAGGATTCAGTAAGGAAGGCTATCAAGGAGGTGGCATTTGGACTGAGTCACAGAGGAGAGGTAGGATTTTGAAGCAGATTAAAGGAGATGCAGGGAATTCCAAAGAACACATTGAATAAAAGAAAAGAATAGAAAGGGTAGTATTTGAGACAAAAATCATGGAAGGTCCTAAACAGCATAAGCTCATTCCTTTCTGTACTGGATTGGAGATTTCAGGTATGTTTCATTAGTGAATATCCACAATCCAGAATCTGCTAATTTGCTTGGGGATTAAGAAATGGAAAAGGAATTTGGGTAGGTGGCATGTTGGGGGTCATGTAGACTGATTGCCTGACAAAGAAATGAGAGAGGCCATTGAGAAAGTAAATTATGGAAAGAACAGCAGAACCTCTGGTTATAGATTACAACTCAAGAAAATTTACTGGCACCTCTATTAGAGGATAATAGAGAGGTGGAGGTTTTTATTTGTATGTGTGTGGGGGTATGGTTTATTTTTTCTTTTTGTGTAGTACAGGGCATTAAACCCAAGGCACATTGAGCTCTATCCTCATCCCATTTTTAAAAAATTTAAGGCAGAGTCTCACTAAATCATTAAGTTCCCAGGCTGAACACTAACTTGTGATCCTCCTGATTCAGCTTCCCAGAGCACTGGGATTATACTCAGTTTAGAGGTTTGTATTTCCTATTTTACTTCAAAAGAACTAGCTTCTGTTAATGGTGTAGAGGGAGCCATTACAAAACAACCATCAAGAACTTCAGAGGGGATCAATTATACTTGGTCTGGTTGAAGAAGAAAGTAACATCATGGTGGTATTGTTACAACAGCAGCCAGAAAGAGACAAGCAAATATGAATGCTCCCCAAAGGACCAGGAAGCCAGGAAAGGATCCCTGAAAGGAAATGACTCAAGGCCTGATAGCCCGGGGAAGATTATCTAAAATTAGGGAACTATAGGTTTAAAACACAGACACACAAACTGATAAGGCACGAGAAACATTCTGAATCATGTAGATAATTTATGGTGGATCATACAGGCAGACTTTCAGAGTACATCCTGCAGCACACTCATTCTGAAGAGGCTGGTGCTGGAACAGAATATTTGGAGATGGGAATGTATTGGAATATGAATAATAGAATTTTTCAGCAGACCAAGAAAAATGTAAGGACCCGAGATAAACAGGTTGGAGGCTATGAGGAAAGGAAGGTGGGGGTAACAGCAACTATGTCACTGAAAATAAATATACAAAGAAACACGACTAGGTGCTTGTTTGGTTGGTTGTTTGAACCATGAAGTAGGAGAAGCAGCAAGAATGAATAAATAATGTATTAAGAAAATATAGCATGGGTGTTGAATGAATGGACTTTAGAATCAGCTAGATCTGATCCTACCTGGCTCATTGATCTATGCGAGATCTTAAGTGTCATTTAATCTTCCTCAGTGTGTTTTCTAATTTATAAAAGGAAAAATATAATGCCTATATTTTAGGCTTAGTTTTGGAGCAAAGTAATATACTTTTATGTAATATAATTTAAAATATTTGCCATAAAGAATATTTATCAATAAAACTGATGTGTTTGTTTAAATAATGAAAATAAATTATTTTTCATGTTGTAATAACTCCTTCTTGTGATATGAGACAGGTGCGTTATGAGAAGAGTTGTGTTGTCCTCATTGTCTAATGAAGTATTTTCCAAGTTTGAGTAACAACTGAAATTTTAAGCTATCATAAGCATTTGATTAATTTCATTTTAAGGTTATCTAAATATGTACAAACATAAGCTAGAAGTAAATTCTCTATGCTTATGTTCTTTTTACAATATAAATCTATAAAATGTATAAACTAAATATAATTCAAACTATAAACCCAAGAAAAGCCAAATCATAATCACTAAAGAAACATAACAAATGTTGCTAAATTGATATATCAACAGTGTTACATTTAATAGTAAAGATTTTGGACAAACATTCATTGACTTATTCTTGTTTTCATTTAGACAAACCAATACAGAGATAACAGTTCAATTGAAAGATTTATAAAATTGTTACATAAAACAGTATTAAAAATTTCACCTAGTTGGCTAATTCAGGAAAATCAATTCACAATATAATATACTTTGCCAACAAGAAAAATTTAAATATCAATTTAGCAAAATGTTGCAAATTATTGCAAAAGTATTTTCATCATTGAAGAAGATAAGTTTCCAATTATGGTAACTTTCAAATTGGAATTTATATCTAATCCAATAATTACTAGAATGAGAGAAAAAACTCCTTCAGTATTCCTTTACTATTACTAACAGAATAATGTTTAGGAAAGATAAAATTTGCAAAACACTAACTGCATTCAACATGAGTTTATATCTGATCTTAAAATTATTTTTGGTATGTTTATACTTTTTCTGGCCATGTGGTAGATCAGCTCTACTTCTCTGCCTTAACTATTGCAAAGCTTCTTTTACATAGTATGCAAAGATGTCTTTTGGACATTTTTGGACAAAAACATAATTACAAACCCAAATGCAAATGTGGAGCCCTGAAATTATTTCACAGATCTCTTTTTTAGGGTTTTGCTTCAGATGATATAGAACAACTTATGCATAGGAATTTTAGTCTTCAGAATTAGAATTTTAGTCTATTTGAAGTCCTTCAGTATCCTAATCTGTTTTTTGTTACAATAACAATACCTGGGAGTGTGCAATTTATGAAGAAAAAAGCATAATTATGACTTGCTGTTTTAGAGATGGGAAGTCCATGCTTGGACAGCCATATTGGGTGATGGCCTTGTATTATTTCTAGAATGGGGAAAAAATGGGCTTATACAGAAGAGGCAAAACATGAGGGGCTTCCTTGCTTCATAGCAACCCTCTGTCCTGAGAAATGCATTACGCCCTTTCAGGGACCAAGGCACATCTCACAGGCCCCAGCACCTAGCAACACTGTTACACTGGCAATTAAATCTCAACATGAGTTTTGGAGAGGACAAATCATACTCCAATCATAACGTTCAGGGTGTGACCAGAGTCATGTTTTATTTTGCAAGACCTTAGTAAAGCTATGACATCAGGCATAAACAGACAGGTAGGTAGGTAGGTAGGTAGATCAGATAGACAGACAGACATTCAGTTTATTTTTTGGTCTGATTATCCAGACCAGAACCTGCTGAGATGGCCCCATTTTGTTTTTTTAAAATTGTTGTTCTATAGTGGGTACTCATATCCTCTAGACCTCTACACCTCAAGCCTTCAAACTTTCAGTACCATGTCAATGTGTCTGTCACACAGGGAACACTGTACTGCTCCTTACATGAATCTGGCTTTGGAAAGCTTTGCTTGGGTCTGGCACATAGATCATTGTGCTATTCCATTGCCAAAGTGTGGTGTTAAGAACACTGTGAGATTATGTGAAGCTATGCACTTCCACATACTGTGCAAACAGTTTGTCTGTTTCTGTACTATGACAGAAGCAGGGAAGTCTGGGGATTCCCTGTCTGCCTGAGTTCACCCTGAGAATTTGAGCATAAATCTGCTTTATCTCCACATCCTCTATGATTTCACTCTGTTTCTTGGGAGTCTTGGCTGGTAAGTCAGCAGATTACAAGGCTCATTCTTCAGGAGCTGTAAATCTCTGAACTCCTGGTGTTTCCATGTACTTTGTCATCTACAAGTCTTGCAGGTGCCTATTAGAAATTTTATTTTAATTGGAATGAGTTTGCAGGATGGAAGGATGACTAGTTTAATGAAGCTAGCATTGGTGGTTTTTGTTTTTGCATCTATAAAAGGGGGAGTGGTATTTCTTTGTGTCGGCCCCATCATATAGAAGTTGAACTGACCACTGATACAACAGCATTTTTAAAGTTTTGTCAACTATGTTGCTATTTTAAAAGATTAATTGAAGGTTGATCCAAAGTTATTACCTAATCCACAGTTTTATTCAAATTCTGCAGATCCTTCCTGTAGCGTCCTTTGTAGTTGTTTTTCTTCTGGACCAGAGTCTAACTCAGAAAGATAAACTAGAGTGGATTGTCAGATCACTTCAGTCTCCCGCAGTATAGAATACATCCTCAGGTGTATTTTGTCTTTTGGAACATTTACATTTTTAAAGAATACATGGGGGAGTTTTCTTTGAAAAATTGACTTTTTTGGATCTGTCAATTAGATTGATATTTTCTCATTATTAGATTTGTGTGTTTTTTTTTTGTTGTTGTTGCTGCAGGAATGACATTTAAATGATCTGGGTCTTATTGCATAATATCAAGAGGAATATGGTATTGGTCTGCAACATAACTGTTGATACCTGTGTGTTTCCTTGGTTAAGGTGTGTTCACTAGATTTTCCCCGTTTTTATAGAAAATAAAATTACTACTAATCCTTTGTAATTAGTGAAAGATGTATCAAGAGTTTTTTCAAGATGATGTAAATACTCACTGTATTTGTCACAAAGTTTTACCCACTATGAGATGAGATTTCCATAATTTAGTTTTTAGGAATGGATGTATGGATGCTTGTTTTATTCAGCAGAATATGTTGGTAATCTCATTTATTTTGTGGTCAAAATTGTCATATTGGGCACTGAAAGCCCCTCAAGCTAACCTTTCTATCCCTTGGGTATGACCTCACCAGTTTTGAAATTTTTTTAGTTTATGGCACAGCAGAGTGTTCAGGCTTAGGTTCAACTTCCCTGTTCTAGTCCTGAAAGCCATTTCTCCATGGGAAAAAAATCTGAAGGATTCAAGGTCTGAGCACTGCCTTTCAAAATGTATTGCTTCCAATTTTCAGCAGACAGAATTAGAAAGAGAAAACACACATATATGTTCATATGAGCATAGTTTTCTACCCCTGAATTCATACTGCTGACTACACCTTCAACCCAACCAGATGCGAATCTCCCTTGCCTGTGCTCAGGCCATGTTTCTGACCCCCTTCTCCAACTGAGAAAAACTTGTCTGCTCTGTCATTATGTATTTATTCGTTTTCCCACCCTTACAGTGCACACAAAGTCTTTTCAGAATTGCTAACCTACAGTCCTGGGAAAAATGGGAGCCTAATGTATTTCTTTATAGTAAGAGAAGAATGTAAGTTAGCTAATATTGTGTTATGTTAACCTCCTATTATTGCTAATTATACTGCGCCAATATAAATAGAGAAAGTAGGGTTTGTAAGGAAACTTTAGTATTATTTTTTGCAACTTTTCATGAGTCTGTGATTAGTTCAAAATAAAGTTATTAAAGTTTTTCCTCCCACCCAACATAGACTTTGATATTTTCCTTTTTCCTTTGAAATATAATTAGGTTTGTTGAATTTAATTTGTATTCTGTCTTAGGGTTTTCCCCATATTCTCACTGACATAAAACTTTGATGATATGAAATGTTAAAATGATTTTTAAAGGTAAAAATTATTATTAAAAATATACTCAAACAAGTGTTATTTATTTCATGCCATAAATTGGATGTGGTTTGTCTGCCAAGGGTTCACATGTTAGATGCTTGTTCTCAAATGTGTTGGGTTCCTGTTCACTCATAGCACAGCAGAGTATATCAAGCTTTCAGTTTTTGCCAATCTAGTACAGTAGACCTTTGACTTACAAACTCAATTTATTTGGGTGGGCTGTTTGTAACTCAAGTTGGTCAGTTGAAGCCTAAGGCTCTTCAAAGTCTATCTCCTGCATACAGGCAGATCTCAGTGTCTCTGAGAGACATTGGCCCAGGATTTCTTAGTGAACCCCACATAGGAAAGGATTTTTTTTTTTGTAGGAAAGGATATTTTAATTTTCTTTCTAGAAATCTTTAAGGGTTAAATCTGTATCTGAGACCATCTAGAAGCATGTGCAGCTGGCATTCGGGTTGTAACTCAAGACTTTGGTTTTAAATTAAAACTAAAATTCCAGTCATAACCCAAGTTTTTCCTATGTTAGGCCAGACATAACTCAGGGATCCACTGTATAAGGGAATCAGAATGCCAGTGTAGTTTTTGATTTCCATTTCTCACACTATGAATGAAATTAACATTTTTATATATTTAAGAACTGTTATATCTATATTTTATAAATTACTGTTATTTGCTATTTTTCTATTTTCTGTTAGGGTTTTAGAACTTTTCCTTCTTGAATTTAAGTATTTTTTAAATATCAGAGATTTTAGTTTTCTATCAAAAGTATGGCACATATTTTTTCCAGTGTATTGGACACTTTCATTTTGTTTATCATGACTGCTATTGATATTTCTGAAGTTCCCTTGCTCAAACTTATCAAACCTTTACTGCCTATGCATTGGCTCTCTATAGATACATGGGTTTTTACAGTAGCTCACTGTTGTCTTCTCTTAATTGTGCAATTTCAGTTTTTACATTTAGCTCTCTGATCCATGGGGAATTTAATCTTGTATATGGCATGAAGTATGAACTAGTTTTATCTCTTTTAAAATTTCTTTCAAATTTTCCAGCTCATTTATTTAAAAATATACATTTGCTCCAATACTATTAAATGCCACATTTAACACATTATAAATTTCTACATGTCCTTGGCTTTGTTTTTGGACTTTTGTTCTGTTTCACTGGTCTTTCTGTGTATTACTGTGCTAGGGCCACAGTGTTTTAATAATAGAGGTCATATAATTTTTTTCTAGAAAAAACTATCAGCCATACTTCTTAAAATACAAGTGCTTTATTATTTTTCTTTCTATATGAACTTGTTTTAACTTGCTTAGCTTTATTTTTAAACACTTTTAAAAACTGGTATTGCATTAAATTAATAAATTCAGAAGAACTCATATCTTTCTGGTATTAACTTATCTAACCCAAGTTAGAGATGTTTTCCAGTTGCTGAAGTCTACTTGATGATTTTCAAGGTCATTTTAAAAGTTCTTCTCATACAGGTTTTGCCCATTTATTATATATATATTTCCAAGTGTTTTTTATAATTGTAACTCAGGTGTTCTTCAACGTTATTTTATAAAAGCTATTGATTTCCTATACTGTCAGACCTTGGATTGCACACACTTTACTCTGTCAGTGTTCTGCAAGACAAGCAAGTATTTCTTAAGTAATGTTAACTTGATAAGCAAGACTTGATATCTTGCAATATGAGTAGTTCTTCCTGACAAACATCATATGATCACAACTGACTCTCTTTCACTACTTTGATATACAAGTCTGAATCACAAATGGAATGAATTACTCTCTCACAAACCAAGGGTTTACTGTATTTTGTTACCTTTTAACTTGTTCAATTTTTGTATATTTTAATTAATGTTATGATTATTTCTATGAAGTTTCTCAAGTATTCTATAATGGAATTTGAATAAGATATGATAGTTTTAATTTTTATTCTGGCTTTTGTATCTCTAATGACCTTAAGGGCATTTTCTGGTACTTCTCATACCTATTAGTGGGTATTCTTATTTCACCCCTGATCTTAATGATATTTTGCACTTTGTATACATTACCAACAAATAAGTCTCAAGCATATTTCTAATGGAATAACATTAAAAATTCCACATACTTTAAAGTTACTAATTAGTAGGTTTATAATAATTTATTCAATGGTTTCCCTATTTCTGAGTGTTTAGATTTTTTCTTTAATATTGATATTAAAAATGGATCCATTGAAAAGTTACCAACAAGCTTAAATAGCATATGATTTCTCTTATATGAGAAACTCAAAGTATAAATAATTTAAAGAGAAAAATAAAAACAGACAGTAGCAGGGCTGGGGATTTACCTTAGTGGTTCCACCCACTGCCTGCCTCACAAGGCGTAAGGTCTGAGTTCGATCCCCAGTACAAAAAAAAAAAAAAAAAAAAATCCAGACCATAGGAGACAGGAAGATAGCTCTTTACAAATATGAGTAACAAAAGATGGAGGGAAAAGAAGAGGGGGAAGTGGAAATAAAAGACTTAAGATGTGTTATGTTTATGTACCTACTGCCCACAATGAATGTAGTCATGTTCTCCAAGTACTAATAAAAACTTAATTAAAAAAAGAAATTTTAAGGTAAAGACTTAGGGACAGATTGTATGGATATTTACCAGAGAGAGAGAGAGAGAGAGAGAGAGAGAGAGAGAGAGAAGGAAACTATATTTGATTTTTCCTTCTTTCCACTTTAAAGTATTTGTTCATCCTTTCAGTTCCTTTTATTCTACCCTTGGGTTCAGTCATAGTTTGCCTCAGTAATCCTGCTCTTAAAATTCCCATTGGTGGGATTTGTTACTGCACTTTATAAAAACTTGTTAAGTGAGTAAGCCCAAGAGACGTGACTCTGAGATTCACGCACCGGCTGAGAGCACTGCTTCGTCTTGTACAGAGTGTTGAGAGTACTTTACAGAGGCCTGAACAAATTGTAAGAAGTTGGAAGTACTGACCTGTTACTTCATATTGTTTGGATATGAAACAACTATCAGTAGAAAAACACTTTAATTTGGTTCAATTGTCTTAGTATCAGTGGTTCTACTTAGCTATCTCTGCCAAGTTCCCAACATGGAGAGGTGTCCTGATGTTTTCCTTTCCTCTCTTAATAAGAGTCCTGGTAGGAACATTTGTTGGTGTAGAGAAACAGATCTTCTGGGAGCCATAGATACAGACTGTTTCACTTGTTAACAGAGTTTGTGGGTTGTCTTTATCCTAAGAGAGAAAACATTATTATTTATCTATTTCTTCAGGCTTACAGAATTTTGAGAATTTATCAGGCCAAATATCTGCATTGTAAGTTTCAATAGATTAGTCCAAATTGGTCCAAATTCTTATTTCTGTCTTATTGTGCATTTCCCTGATTATCAGAAGCATTGATATCCTTCTTGATTTTATTGCCTCTTCATATTACCTGTTTTGTGAGTTGTTTGTAGAAAGCTTTTGTTTTTCTCTACCATATTTTTGCTTTTACTTATAGGCACATATATATTTGTGTATGTGTGTGTGTGTGTGTGTGTATTATATATACTATTTCTGTATGTATATACAGAAACAATGTATAAAGACAGATTCTTCTATTTTATATATATATATGAATATACATATTTTGAATACAATATGTCTTTTCTGTCACAAAGTATTATATTTTTCTTCTGTCCTTTTATTTCATACTTTATATCAGAAAGTTTCTAATTTTGTGAAAAGCAAATGTTTGTCTTTTCCTTTGTGACTTGCTTTTTCTGTTTTTGTAAAAAGAGCTCACAAGCTTCAAAGTCACACATATACACACACACACACACACACACAGCGGGTTCTAAATTGTGTTTGTGTGTGTGTAATGCTTGGCTCTTAATCTGCCAAAGGTATAAGAGTAACTGTGAATTTTAAGTGTGCAGTTGCCCTGGTCAGGGCTCTGCCACAGTCCTGGATGGTGATGATGGCACTGCACACCTTTGTTCTCTCATTAATAAGAGTGTATCAAGTGTTTCCCTACTACTTAGTATCTAGTAGGTATGCTCTATCAAATAAGTTTATGTTACTGGTTTACTATGACTTTTTCACAAATGGGCATTAGATTTTTTAAATATAGTTTAATGTTAGTTTACTTTATTAGTACATGTATGTTGTACATAATGCTTACATTTCTTGTTAGGAGTTGGTACCTGTACATAACATATCCTGATTTTTTCCATTAAGTTTATTAGTATATTTAAAGCAAATAATACAGTTACATTGATCATTAGGATCTTGTACCTTTACATGATGTATCTTAGCTCTTGTTTTTTCCCCATACCCCTGCGCTTCCTTCACCCCCTTCACCCTTCCCTATTTACAGACTTTGTTTCCATTTTTTTCACATTTTTTTCTTTTCCCTTATTTCCTTTCCCCTTGCCTTCCCATTTCCCCGTTAGCCATTTCTTCCTATTTCACCCTTTCAATTTTACCATCTGAACCTTATTTATACTTTTAATTTATCACACCAGAGAAATTATTCAGTATTTACTCAAATGTGCTGTATTTATTTCACTTAAGAGTAAGGCCTCAATATACATCCATTTTCTGTGAATGACTCTAGTTTCTCATGCTTTATGGCTGAGCAGGATGCCATTTTATAGAAAAACCACATCTTCTTATCCAGTCTCCAACTGATGGGCAGTTGGGCTATTTCCAAGTTTTAGCTGTTACGAACTGTACCACTATAAACATGGGTGCTATATCACTTTGGTATGATTCTTTTAATTCTATTGAAAAGATACCCCGCAGAGGGATAGCTGGGTCAAATGGAACCTCTAGTCCTAGTTCTTTGAGATATCTCCATATTGATTTCCACAGTGGTTGAACTAGTCTGCACTCCCACCAACAATGGATAAGGGTTCCTTTCTCCCCACAATCCCTCCAACATTTGTAATTGTGTGATTTCTTGAGAGCAGCCATTCTTTCTGGGGTAAGGTGGAATCTCAGTGTTGTTTTCATCTACATCTCTTGACCAATGATGTTGAACATTTTTTCACATATTTATTTGCTACTTTTACTTCTTTGAGAAATATCTGTTCATTTCAGAAGCCCATTTTTGAATCAGGTCTTTGTATTTTGGGGGTCTGATTTTTTAGTTCTTTATATATTCTAGATAGTAGTCTTTTGTCTGAGGAGTAGCTGGTAAAATTTTTTCCCACATTGTAGGTTGTCTCTTAGCTCTGTTGTTCTCTTGCACTACAAAAACTTTTTAATAACAATGAGATCCCATTTGTTCATTCTTTATGCAAGTTCTCATGCTGCTGAGAATTTGTTCATAAAGTCTTCTCCTATGCCAATGTCTTTGAGAGTTCTACCTAATTTACATTCCAATAAGTTTAGTGTTTCTGCTTTGATATTTAATCTTTAATCCACTTGGAATTTAATTTAGTGCATGGTGAAAGATAGGGATTTCACTTTAATTTTTGGCAAGTTGAAAGCCAATTTTTCCAACACCATTTATTAAAGAGGCTATCTTTCCTCCTGTGAGGATGATTGGCTCCTTTGTAAAGGAGGAGGTAGCTGAATATGTTGTGTTGCTTCTGCATCTTCTAATCTATTCTATTGATCCTTGGGTCTGTTTCTTTGCTGGTACCATGCTGTTTTTATCACAGTGGCTTTGTAGTGCAGCTTCAAGTTGGGAGTTGTGATACCTGCTGCCATGTCTCTGTTGCCTAGAATGGTTTTTGCTATTCTAGTTCTCTTCTGGTTCCAAATGAATTTTTGGATTATTTTCTCATGTTCTGTGAAATATGCTGTTGGGATTTCAATAGGGATTGCATTGAATCTGTATAGAAGTTTTGGAAATATAGCCATTTTCACTATGTTGGTTCTTCCTACCCAGGAGAAAGGGATGTCTTTCCATCTTCTTATATTTTCTTCTGTCTCTTTTATCAGAATGCTATAATTTTCAGTGTAGAGGTCTTTTGTCTCTTTCATTTGAATGATTCCTAGATAGTTCATTTTTTGGATGTTATTGTTTAAGGAACTGTTTCCCTAATTTCTCTCTCAGTGGGTCTATTTTTTGTGTCCAAGAAGGGTATTCTTTGAGTGTTGACTTTGTATCCAGCTATACTACTGAATCTGTCAAATAAATCTAGCAGTCTTTTGGCAGAGTTTTTTGGGTCTTCTATGTAGAGTATGATGTCATCAAAATATAATGACAGTTTAACTTCTTCCTTTTCTTTCTTTATTCCTTTTATTTCTTTCTCTTGTCTCATTGCTGTGGCTAACATTTCCATAACTATATTGAAGAGGAGTGGTGATAGTGGGCATCCTTGTCTTGTTTCTGATTTTAAGGTGAAGGTTTTCAGTTTTTGGCCATTTAGAATGATATTAGCAGTTGGTTTTTCATAGACAACCTTTATCAGAATGAGATAAAGACCATCTATTCCAATTTTCTGTAGGGTTTTTATCATGAATGGGTGTTGAATTTTAACAAATGCTTTTTCTTTATCTATTGAGATGATCTTATGGTTTTTGTCCTTGACTCTTTTACATAGTATTTTACATTTATTGATTTATGTATGTTGAACCATCATTGCATCTCTAGAATAAATCTGACTTGGTCAGGTGTATGATCTTCTTGATGACCCTCTGTATTCTGTTTGCCAGTATCTTTTTTTTTATATCATATAATTTTTTTCTCATTGAGTTTATTTGTACATTTTAGGTATACAGTACAGTTACATTCATCATTGGAATCTTCTACCTTTACACGACAGGTCTTGGTTCTCATTTTCCCCCTTATCCCCTCCCTCCCTTCACCCCCTCCTCCCTTCCCTATTTACAGACACTTTATTTCCATTTTTTAATTTTCTCATGTTTATTTTCTTTTCCCTCATTACCTTTCCCCCATTTCCCCTACACATTTAGCTCCTTTCTTCCTATTTCACATTGTCCATTATATCATTAGAGTCTTATGTACCATTATAGTTTTTCACACCAGAGAAACTATGTGGTATTTATACATGTATGACTTATTTATTTCACTTTTTGCCAGTATCGTACTAAGGATTTTTGCATCTGTGTTCATTAGGGAGATTGGCTTGTAGTTTTTTTTTTTTTTTTTTTTTTTTTTGGGGTTTCGTCTTGGTTTTGGAATCAAAGTAATACTTGCTTCCAGGAATGAATTTGGAAGTATTGTTTCCCTTTCAATTTCATTGAAGAGTTTAAAGAGTAATGGAGATATTCCTTCTCTAAATGTCTTGTAGAATTCAGCAGTGAAGCCATCAGGACCTGGGCTTTTCTTTGTTGATAATGTTTTAATTACATTTTCAATTTCACTGAATGTAATTGGGGTTTTTAAGCTTTTTATACCTTCTTCATTCAACTTTGGAAGTTCATATGTATCTAGAAATCTGTCCATTTCTTCTGTATTTTCCATTTTATTAGAGTACAGGTTTTCAAAGTAAGTATTAATGATCCTCTGGATTTCTGCTGGATCTGTTGTGACTTCACCTTTTTCATTCCTAATTACATGATTATTTCCTTTTTTTAATAAGAATGGCTAAGGGTTTATCATTTTTATTTATTCTTTCAAAAAACAACTTTTCTATTCATCAATTTTTTTTGTATGTTAGTCTCCACTGCATTAATTTCTGCTCTGATCATTATAATTTCCTTCCTTGTATGAGCTTTTGGTTTGTCTTTAACTTCTTTTTCTAGAAGTTAAGCATTAGGTTGTTTACTTAAGCTTGCTCTTTTTTCCTAGTATGGGCATTTACTGCTATGGACTTTCCACATAGAATTGCTTTTGTTGTTTCCCATAGATTCCTGTAGGTTGTATTGACATTATTATTTAATTGTAGAAACTATCTAATTTCTTCTTTAATTTCCTCTGTTACCCAATGATTGTTCAGCAGGGTATTATTTAATTTACATGTGTTTTTGAAGCTCTTGAAGTTTCTCAGTCTACTGATCTCCAGTTTAATTGCACTATGGTCTGATAATATACATGGGATAACTTCAATTCCTTTGGATTTATTTAAGCATGTTCTATGAAGTAGCATGTGGTCTATTTTGGAGAATGACCCATGTGCAGCGCAAAGAATATATACTCTGGATTTGTATGGTGGAACACTCTGTAGACATCTACTAAGTCCATTTGTTCTATGACTTGGTTCAGTTCTTTTATTTCATTGTTGATTTTTTTTGTCTAGATGGTCTATTTGTGTCTGTGGAATATTGAGGACCCCCACTACAATTGTATTAGTGATTATTTCATTTTTCATATCTATTAATATTTGTTTTGTATAGTTGGGGGCATTAGTATTTGGTGCATATATATTTATGACTGTCATTTCTTCCTCTTGCATTGTTTCCTTTACAAGGATGTAGTGGCCTTCTTTGTCTGTCATAATTAGTTTAAGTTTGAAATCTATTCTGACTGCAAATAAGATAGCTACCCCCACTTTTTTCTGGGTGCCTGTCACATGGATAACTGTTTTCCATATTTTTACTTTCAGTCTATGAATTTCTTTGTGAATTAAGTGGGTTTCTTGTATATAGCATATTGTTGGATTTAGCTTCTTAATCCATTCTGCCAGCCTATTTTTTTTTTGATTGGTGAATTGAGTACATTAACATTGATGGTTATAACTGTTATTTATTAACTTTTCATTGTCATGTTATTTTCCTGTTGTTGGTTCTTTTATTATTTATTTTTCCCTGTCTCTCTTTAATTTCTTGCCTTGCCTGGTATATGTGCTCTGTGGCCCTTATGGAGTTGTGGTTTTCATTTTCTTTTTCCAGGATATTGTTTAGAAGTGTTTGGAGTGCCAGTTTGGTGTTCATGAAATGTCTCAGGTGTTCTTTGTTGTGGAAGTATCCTATTTCCCTATCAATTTTGAAAGACGGTTTTGCAGGATATATCAGTCTAGGTTGGAAGTTGTTTTCTTTTAGGACTTAAAATACTTCACTCCAGGCTCTCCTTGACTTGAAGGCTTGTGTTGAAAAGTCTTACGTGATACTGATGGGCTTTTCTTCATATGTGATTTGCTTTTCTTTAGCTACTTGTAGTATTTTGTTCTTTTTGGGGGGTTTCCACAATCTTGATTATTATATGTCTAGGTGTAGTTTGTTTTTCTTAATCATGGCTATTTGGAGTCCTATATGCCTCACTTATCTGTATGTCAAATTCTTCCCCTCTGTTTGGGAAGTTTTCTGTCATTAATTCTGTAAACAGTTTTTTTTTTCATGTTATTTTCACTTTCTCCTGCTACTTCATGGATTCCTATCAGTCTTATATTATTTTTCTTTTCATCATCTAAGAGTTGTTCGATTGATTTCTCATTATCCCTTATTGTTTTTAAGAGATCTGTCTTTTCATGGTCACTGACTGCAATCCTATATTCTATACCTGAAATTCTATCTTCACATTTATTCATCTTGCTTTGAATGCTTTCTATAGAGTTTTTAATCTCCTGGATATCTTTTTTAATCTGTTTCATGGATTCCATTTCTTTCCTATGTTGGGCATTCAAAGTTTCCATTTCTTTCCTATGCTGGGCATTTATGGTTTGCATCATGGTCCTGAGCTCCTCTATTTTTTTTTTAAATCTGTTTCTGTTCTAGAATCTCTAATCATGTCTTTCATTCTTCTTACCATCTCTCTGGTTATCTGGGAAATTATTTCTGTTTTGAATTTTTCTAGAACCTCATTTGTCTGTTTTTACTTCCTGTGCTATTGGTGCAGGGTGTCCAGATGGTTGATGGTCAGGCTTTTCCATCTCATTTCTCCAGAGCTTACCTTTGGTGAGGTGAAAGTCTGTGACTGTGTCTTGTTTAAATATCTTCTTATTTCTATTTTTGTTGTTGGTCCTGTCCATGGTTTAATTCCTGGGTTAATACTTCAAGCTTCCCTATATAGCTGGCATTTAGGTTTTGAGTCTCTGATATCTCTGAGGCAATCTCATTTTCATTATACCAGGGAGGACAACAAGTATGGTGGCTTGATGTGCCTTTATCAAATATTTTCTTCACTTTTCCAGTAGCTTCAATTTGCATCTAGGAGCCTCAGAGAGGCCCTCTTTCTCTTGTTTGCAGGGGGCGGGGGACACAAACAGTGCTGTGTTGGCACCCACATGGCTGGGCTTCTCTGGCATGCTGGGCTGAAAGGGCAGGCCAGAGGTTCAGGAGCTGCTACTGGTCTCCTCTGCTGCACTGGGTCAAAGGGGAGGGTCTACCAGAGATTTGCAAACTGCTGCCTGTCTCCTCTGATGCATTGGATCAAAAGAGCACGCCCTATCCTGATTATTTTGTCATCCTCTTTCCCTCCCTTCCCTTGCCCTCCCTCCATCTCTTGATTCTCTTTCCCTTTGTGAAAGATCTATCTCCCTACTTCCTGTTGTCTGTTCTCTATTTTTACTTGAGGTTTTTCATACAGGAGAAACTGTACTTATTTAAGCTTGTGTGTCTAATTTATCTCATATAACATTATGGTTTCAAGTTACATCCTTTTTCTAAAAATGATTCAAATTTATCTGATCTTTTATAGCCAATGGTGCTTGTTTTATGAAGTTGAGTGAACCATTGTTCAATGCATATATGTTAATAAGTTTACCTCTTTTCATTTCATTGTTCTTTTAACCAGTATGTAGTGGCCTTCTTTATCTCTTTTGATCAATTTTGGTTTGAAGTCTACTCTTTTGAATATCAGATAACTATACCTGCTTTTCCTGGATTCTTGTATTATGATATATTGTATTCAATCCTTTGATTTCTAGTCTACAAGTTTTTTGGGTTAAATGTGTTTCTTGTATACAGTGTACTCTTGAATTATGTTTCTTGATTCATTCTGCTAGCTCATGTCTTTTGATTGGGGAATTGGTGCCCGCCCCCCTGTACTGGAGATCAAACTCAGGGCCTTGTGCTTGTGAGTCAGGTGTGGTGCCACTGAGCTAAATGCCCAGTTGATTGGGGAATTGAGAGCATTCATGTAGAGGTATTACTGATAGGTATTGACTTATTCCTGCTATTACCTTATCTTCCTGCTGATGATTGTATTTGTTTGCCTTTACTTAACTGCTCACACTACATGATATGTCCATTCTAATATATCTCTCATCATTGTTGACTTCATTGCCTGTTTCTAGGCTATCCTTGAGAAATTTTTGGAATGCTGGTTAGTGGTCATGAATTCCTTTAGGTGATCTTTATCCTGAAAGTGTCCTATTTCTCCATCAATTTTGAAAGATAGTTTTGTAGGATATGTCAGCCTGGGTTGGAAATTGTTTTCTTTCAGGGCTTCAAGGATTTAATTCTAAGATTTCCTGGCCTTTATGGTTTGTGTTGGGAAGTCTGCTGTTACTGTAATGGGTTTTGCTTTTTAAGTAATGCATTAGATTCTTTTCTTGCGTTGGACTTCTGAGATTATTTTGACTGTGATGTGTTATAGAGAGGTTCTGTTCTCATTGTGGCTATTTGGAGTTCTATATCCTTCACTTATCTGTACATTGAATTCTTTTAATTTATTTGGAAAGTTCTTGGATATTATTTTCAGTGAATAGTTTTTGTTTTTTTGGGGGGGATTTGTTTTGGTTTTTGGTTTTTGGTTTTTGGGTTTTTTTATACCGGGATCAAACTTGAGCCCTTGCACTTGCAAGGCAGGCAGAGAGTAACCAGGTTTTTTTATACCATTTGTGCTACTTCTGATTTTTCACTAATTCCAATTGATTTTAAATTTCTTTGTGATTTGGTTATGATTTAGGGTCATGTTTCCAGAAAGATAAGTCAGTTAACTGTGCTATTTTAATGTCCAACAAGAGCTTATCCAAGTTACAAATTACCTATTCCCTTCAGTGCATCTGCTTGGAGAGCTGTTAGTATTATTAGGTCTTTTATGGCATTTCTATTTCTTTTTTGGCTGTTTTTGCATTCATACTTCTACCAGCTCTTTAGCAAGTTTTAGAAACATGCATTTTTATTAAAGGAACTCTGTTCATTTGTGGCCTATTTGTCTCCAAAGACAATTATGTCCTTGTTTTATGTTTTACTTATTTCTGGGAGTTTTGATTACATGTTTTGCTATTTAGTGCATATGATGTGTAGTGTGAACAATTTGTGCAGCTTTCTTTTGTGCTGCACAGCCACATTGTTCCCTCTAGCACACACACATGCACTTTCTCTTTGAGCTAAATTAATTAGAAGTCCTCAAATATTTTCATTTATTTTTTACCTTAGCACAGGGTACTGGTTTTTCAATGCCTTCAAATATTTTTTAAGTTATAATATTAACTGACAGGAAATAGTATTTTATTTCTAGGCTTATGGGGAGGAAGAAACCTGGATAGGAGACCCAAAAAAATTGATGTTTGAATTTCTGAGAAAGGAATTTACCGCCTGTGTTGAATACACTCAAGAAATAACTTCATACTCATTTCAGTATCCTTAACTGTGAAATGGATATAAACAGGGTTGTTTAGACAGGGAAAGGATTAAATAAAATGTGTTTCCAACAGATCTGCGTTACAGTCTTCAGGTGCATTCCTGAGAAGAAACAAGGGAGGCAGCTTTCCAAGTGAGAAAACTGGGGAGAAGATGCCCCTACGCTGAGCTTTCTCCACACACATCCTGCTGACCACTACATCCTTTATACTCAGCTTTTCTTTTTCTTTTTAAAATTAATTTTATTGGTATAGTTTAAATATACATAATGATCACATTCATCAAAGGGAGTTTGTACCCATACATGATATAGCTTGATCCCGTTTTTATGCTCAGCATTTCACTGGACCTTACAATGAGCAAAACATTTACTACCTTAGGCCTGATACTGCCACAAAGCAGCCTCAGTAATTTCCAATCACTGGGGTAGTATTTCCTGTTTCCACACACACACACTATCATCTGGGGAGCACAGACATTGGACAGAGGCAGTCAAAACTGGAGAAAAGAGCATGCTGGGTAGGAGTCTAAATATTTTTGTAAATTGAAATAGAAAATGTCTGTAAAACTATAATCTGTGTTTTCTATTTGGAAGTTCACTGACTCAGGACATATTTAACTGGGATAGTAGAAAATATGGGTAGCAGGCCACCACCAACACCCATACTCTAACAAACTGAAAAATACCACACCCTTGAAGAACTGGGCAGCAGAGATAGTGGGGTGGAGAGAAGTTCCTCATCTCCTCATTCCGAAGTGCCCCAGTCTTGTAACACCTGCTAGAATTTTATTTGTCAAACCACCACTTCAATGCTTTCTTTTAGGTGCATTCATCCATTCCTGACAATTGAATTAAAGCACTAATCACATCAGGGCATCCTATACCAACTTAAAGAAATCAGTGAAGGCCAGGACCTACAGACATGGATTTGGAAAAGAGATTAATTCCTTTGGTCCAACTCTTAGATAACCTTTCCAGTGTTGCTCTGACCTCCACATTTCTAAATTATATTTATAAGCAGATTGGAGTATTTCAGAATCACAAAGACAAAACAACAAAACCTTTTGATATGCAAATTAAACTAAAAACAGTGATAGGAGCAGGATGAATGAGCTCATCTGGAGTCCAGTAACTTATTTTGAGAATAAAATAGACAGGTGAGGGAGGAATTTATAATTTCTATTCCCAGGTGTTAAAGTTTTAAGAGGGTAGGTGGATAATGGAGGTGTTTAATGTTTGCTGCCTTATGCTGAAAATAGTAATAAAAATACCATCATTTGATGAGGTAGATGCCAGGCTGTGCAGAGCACAGCTGATATCTGTGTCCTTTAATATTTATTTTAGAGATCAGGAGACTGGGATTAGGCTCGGAAAGACTAAGATTGTGCAAGTGAGTGGAGCTCAGCCCCAAACCATGCCTGTCTCTCCACTCCATCATGCTGCTTCTCAAGATGGGACAAAATTCAAATATAGGAGGGATGTCAAATTCTAACCCATCCTTGAGGTTCACAGTAACTCTAACCAATAGCATTTTCTTTCAATTACCATACTCTGCTGAGGAACTTAATGACTTCATTATTGCAGATACTTCAATGGACACTTTTGTTGGAAGGCAGTCACAAAGAAACAGAAGTTAGAAAGCACATGAAATTTTCATAACTTAATGTTTCCCATTTTTTTCAATCTTTGTTTCTTTAAGAGCATGAGGTCTTCTTTTGACTGACTGATCCTAGGCACAGTGCCCAAATAGGGAAATGAAAATTGAGAAAGGTGTTGCTATTCAATATAAATGATTTGTGAAAGTTAAATGGTTTCTACTGGCTATAGAGGATGGTACAAACAAATCAATTATTACTGGACATTTTGGAAAACCAAGTGCAAGTAAGAGAATGTTTCTATTATCAAAGGAGTCATCTAAGCAGCCCTGAGAGGATTCTGTCTAATGTTCCAAGCCACATGGGAGGAGACTTGGTAATACCATACTGTGTATAGTGGAGTTTATTCGGCAAACCACTTACCAGAAAAATCTATAATGGATGGGCCCCTGCTCCTCTCTCAAACTGTGCTGATCCAGCACAGCTCTAAAAAAGGACAGAAACAAAAGGTATAGTTACTAGTCATGTACTTTGAATAGGAAAACAGGAAAAGTAAGATTAATTTTGAAGGATAAAAGAACACTATCCTAATGAGCTATTTAAGAAGAGAAGAATAAATACTGTAGTGATAACCTTGCCACAATCCTAGGGAAGATGGCTGCAGTTGTGTTGGTCAGCTGATGGGGAGTTCACAAACAAGCAAAATTTTGCATAGTTTGTTTGCAAATGAAATTGTTTGAGAGCAGAAGTGTTCATGAACTAAGGTAACAATGTATAATGTAATGAAATCTCAGTTTTCCTTTCTTTCTCAACAAGGGGATACAAAAAGAATTTAAGGGGCCAGGGATTTAGCTCAGCGGTTTGGTGGCCTGCCTTGCAAGCACAAGGACCTGAGTTCAATCCCTGGTACCAAAAAAAAAAAAAAGAGAGAGAATTTAAAATGTGTTCTGTGTACCTATGTGTACCTATTCCACATGATTGATGTAATCAATATGTGCTGAAAAATATACTAATAAAAATAAACATTTTAAAAATATATGAAAGAGGAACTATACATTTTTCTCTAGGCTCTTAGTGTTCTGGGAAAACAGTGCTAATTGATCAGTAACATGATAATTAAGCTTAATTATCTCTCCTTTGCCTTTTAGTCATGAGAGGTAGAATTTACTACATTAATTAGAAGAAAAATTATTTTCAATATTTCTCTCCTTATATTGCTTACACCAAACATATCTACTATCTGCACAAGTCTTGTAGTGGAGTCAAAATATAAAAGAATATTTTAATTTCACCTAAGAAATAGAAATTCTGATGAAGTGGGATCTTGACATTCATTTAACCTAGCAATACATATCCATATATAGGCAATACTGAGATTGCTTTATTCATATGTTACTAGAAGACTTTCCAGGTCTTGTCTTCATCCAGCACAGATTGATCAATCAATTGATCAACTGATCTATCATCTATAATTTGTGAATAAGCATTATTTTCAGCCACACTTCATAGTTAAATTGCAAGCAACCCCAAAGCAATTGTACTTTGTATCCTTGATCTTAATAGGAAATGTTGATTTTTGTGTGCCTTAGGGAAGAATACTTGTGAAAGTTTTCTTCATTGAATGTGAAAGTAGAGCAAATATACCACTCTAGTTTGTGCTAAAGAAAGTATTTGATGCTAGCAACTTGCATTGTTTTAAAGTTCATGCCAAAGAACTTTATAAAGGAGGGCAGAAGCCTCTTAAACAGTATTCTGAACATGAACAAATACTTCTCAGGTTCAGAACAATGCAAACAGTTTGCTTTTGGGGCTAAGGACACTTGATGCTACCTGACCCCTCCCTGCAGATCAGATCTTGCTGCAGACTCTGGAAACACCTCCAGTGAAAGAATTCATGTGGCCATCACCTCAGTATGGTCTTTCCAAATCTAGTGGATTCTTATAATCAATCTTCAAAGAGGGGTTTGGAGTCCTAACTACCTTCACTCAAACCAAACATAAATGCCCATGAGACAAGCGTGAAAAAGTTGTGAAATTTGCCAAATGCCGTTTACTTGTATCAAAAATCTTAGTACAGAACACAAGCAGACCATATGCTAGGTAAAGTGTGGAGTTAGGCACATGTATGCTTATTATGCTGAGGTATACAAACATCTATGAATATGCACATGTATATCCCAAATATTACACAGCCTAAGCTCTCATAAGTGAATACATGGGAAGATTGAACACATGTTGCAATTTTACTTCTAAACAAGTGACTGACAGTGAGGTACCCTGGTACTTTCTTCATGTAGATTTGCTGGTAAACTAGGAATAGAGTAATTCTTTTTTATTTATTTTTTCATCTTTTGGTACCAGGGATCAGACTCGGGACCTTGTGCTTGTGAGGCAGTCAGTGGACCTAGAGCTAAATCCCTGACCGCAGAATAGAGTAATTCTTGAAAGCATCTGTGTCACTTGTTTAAGTTCTGATATACCTGATTTTGCACATCACTTGGAGACAAACTGAATTAAAATGGTGATATCCATAAATTCAAAGACAAAAGAAAGTGGGGCTGGGTCAGGAGATTGTGATGCTTATATATCATAATGAGGGAAAAATCTTCAATAGGGTTTGAAGGATAGTCTTCAAGTTAGCTCAACTTTCACAAATCAAAATGATCAGTGTGCATCCGATGGCTGTCATTTTACCCTGAAAAGAATATCAGAAGTGAAATTTTAGAAATGTCAAGTGACCAAACAAGTATGTGCAGAAATTAACTTTTTTATTATATATCATATAATGTAGTAGTAAAGTTTGTTTGAAGTGCATGAATAAAAAGTTAGTGAAATTACAGGAGGAACAATCTATATAGCAATAATAGGTGCATTCCCTGTGCATCTGAAAGAAAAAAAAAAGAGTTTTCACTCATTTTGGCCTAAAACTTAGTGTTCAGGTTCCCAGGATTCTGACATCAGAACCCGGGTAACGCTGATTAGAACCATAGGGGCTTTACAATAAAAGCTAAAATATTGACCATATGATGGCAAAAAGTCTTATTTTGTGGTTAACTTATTCTCTTCTAGCTACTCTCTGATGAAGTTGGTGGCGCTGTAGAGGAGGACCTCCGCCTCCTGGAGGAGGACCGGGACCGCTCAGCATTGCAGGTGACGTGCTCCTCGTAATTCTCCATCTGCGCTTCGATGAAATCTCTCTGCTGCTGTCTGATGGTCTGGCTTATGAGCCCAGGGAGGGCGTGAACGCTACCAATCAGTGTCTCTAATTTTGTTTCTAGGGTAACAATCCTCTTCTCGAAGTCTTCACTCCGTTCATTTAAGTCGGAAATCATGTCATACATGATGTTCTGGGTCTGGAAAACAGGAAACAGGAATTGAGAAAACATAAAAATAGAGAACAAAGAGGCCTACTTACAACCTCTTAAGAGCTTTACTACTGGTTTATTGGTGGTGATGCCCTGTGTAACAAAGGCATCAGCTAACTGAACAGTTCACCATACAAACCAAATTCAGTGACTATTCACCACCAGGATTTAGAAATGTAGGAGGTGAGGCATTAATTTAAGTTTCAGAAAATGTGGTGCAAGCATTACTAGTGATATCCTCAATGATGTTAGGTTGTGTAAAGATAAATGAAAATGTTTTAACATTTTTCTGTGTGTTGGTTAATGGTTGTTAGAAAAGTTAGCACATCAAATTCATTTTGCAACTTGTAATATTAGAGCAAGGGCAGTTGTAAAAAGCAAGCAAATTTAAGCAGCAATAAATGATACAGATTGTATTGGAATTTTAAGGAGCAATAAATGATACAGATCGTATTGAAATATAACAAAAATTGGGACTGGAATAGAAATGAAGATTAATTGATTTGATCAAGTAATTTAAAACAACATGTTCTTAACTATCTTGTATTGTTTTTGCTCCAAATTACATAGCTTTTCATTGGGTAAAATAGAAGCTTTACAGGCAAATTGTAAAATAAAGAAAAATGAATTCTGTGTAAGAATAAAAGTTGGAGGATATAATAAAGTCACTGGTCCACCTTGTTGGGATAGCTTACTCAGAACTACATGTTCTGAAATAGGAAAATACTTTTCGTGCCCTAAAACTGAGTGTCCTGATAACAGGGCATTCATAAGTATGACTCCTAATTATAGTTCCTGAAGTAGCGGAGATATAAAGACAGCGGATTCAGGGCTGATCAGCTCAGAGTTAGCATGGAAGATGGTGGTCCAGAATACAGGGATGTTTCACTTGTACAGCCTTTCTCAAGTCCCAGGCCTCTCTGTCTCAGCTTTCCTTCTCCATTCCTCCTTACGCTACATGCTTTCACCCTGCTTACCACCCTCTTAACAATGAGAAATGCACTGATTAAATGAGGGAGTTATTATTCAGAACAGGTGCTCTGTTTCAGATGGGCCACAGAGGTAGAGCATTAACCTTACTTTTACTATATACCCTTTAGAACATGTGACCAACATCCACGCAAATACTGAACCTGACAGCAGCTGGGCCTGTGATCATAATGAGCATGACAGTGAAGAAGAACTGGAAACAACATCTTGCCTCCCAGATGTACTGAGGAATGACGAGCCTGTGCCGAGAGCCATCTTAGTGGAGGCTATCTTTATATCTCCCACATGTGCTCTCGGGTGACTCATTAAATATGTTTATACAGTATGTTTTAGAGAGATACATAAAAATGAATATGACGGAGATGTTTTATTTAATGAGACTAGGCCCAAAGTATAATTTTCATAGATTGAAATTGAGGCTATAGGAAAGAAATAATTTGTCAAACAGGCTATATGGATCCACTGAGAGCCGCTTCTTTCAGAACATTGAGTTAAGAGGCTGCACACTTACATACACACTATTCTAGTAATTCTTTTAGAATTGGCTCAAGTGGATGAATACTTTGATCACAGATTAAGTATTATTATGTTGAAAATGGATTTCATTTGGGGAGGTACAACCAAAGATCAGATGAGTCTTTACAAACATGGCAGGAGAACTAAGAGACTATTAATGTACTTTTCAAAGCAGAGTATGACTGTTGAATAATGAAAGAACTAACCATAAAATGTTTAATTTTGGGGGGAAGGGAACAACCTTTATTTTAGGACTCAATTTCTAGGGTCTTTCAAGAAATTTCAATTTTATATCCTTCTGATTTTATTTATATATATATATATATATATATGATCCATTTAGCCTTGAACCTCACAGTCACATCGAAGAGGCAACTATGTTCTCAGAGATGAGACTTCAGAATCCCTAAGATCCTGTCTCAATTCACTTATGTTTTTTATGGCAATTCCAATTCACTGTAGATAGGGGAGCTCTGAGGATGGGAGAGGGACAGAATGATGTGTATGATGGAAGATGACTATCACTTTTAGGGTGGTTTTTTTGCTTGATAATTAAATTTGGTATGCGCTCTTCCTGAAGCATTATGAGTGGCGATCCTAACAGACATGGCCATAAGGGCCGGGCACCTCAGATTTACCTTTGCCAGATCCACCAAGGTATTTGCTTGGTCATTCAGTTTCCTCTGCTCCATTTTTACACTTCGTAATCTAAAAGACAGAATCTGAAGTCAAAAACGTGCTCTTCTTTCTTTGGCTACCTTAAACTTTCCAAAGAGCATGCACAAAATTGACAAGGGCAAATAACTGCATGGATAATGCCTTGAATATCAGGGGTAAATTCCATACTAATTATGTATCTGGTACGATGAGAAGCATGCTTCCCCAACACCACGAAAAAGAAAGGGGAGAGAGCAAGAGATGAGATGTCCTCAGGACAACTGTTTACCAGGTAAGTTGAATTTAAAAAGGCTCATAAGGACTTAACCATATGAGAAAAAGCCGAAACATTCTTTGAAAAGCTCCAGTATCATGACAAATAGACATAGGAAGAAATATGCAAAGCAAAAGGAATTTCATCGATGTTGGAGCAATGAGCACCTTCCTATGCCTACGTGACTAGATACAGGTATTAACCCTGTTTAGTCTGAAATGAATTGGGTTAGGTATTTGAACCTGATGAAAACACAGTGATAAGTGAGATTCTTGTTAACAAAAGCAAAACTTATTCAATCAGCAGCAAGATAACTCAAAGCACATACTTCTCTTATTCTTCATAGTATTTCACTTGACTTTTATATTGTCATTGAATTTGAAAGGAGGCCAGACTATTTCTTTGGGAGAATCTCTCAACTTTTATGGCAGATAAAAGTTGGAAGACAACTAAAGTATTTGATGGATAGACTATCTATATGTCAGGTTACTTTTAGCTACTTTAAATATCATTTATATACCCGATTGACCACCAACAAGCTATAGTTTTAAAAAATCTTCTTGAATAAGAGCTTGGATTATTCTTTAACTTATTATTTCAATGAATATTTATTACTCAGTGCTTACTATGTTCAAGATCTTAAGATCTTTCCAGGAAGATGTGGTTTATCATTGTTTAAGCCAATAATTCAAAGCCTTGCTTCAAAAGAGAAATCAGTTCTTTCAAGTTATTTAATGAAAAAGGGAAGAAAAAAAATCCATTTTAACCTTATTTTGCCTTGATAAATCACTTTACAAAGTATTGTTTCAATTCTGGAGAGACTATCTTATTTTTCTATTTTAACTGTAAATAATTATGTACAAGGAATAAAAACTCACTGGGCAAGATTTTACTGCCAGGAAGATTTTTGTAACACATGTTCATGATGCTCAGTGATTTCATTCTGCAGCTAGGATTCCAATACGTTACCGAATCTGTTATGCAGCGAAGACGTAGTTCCTTCTGCCAGTATGGGTTTAACTGACACATACCTACCACACAATCTTTAACAAGCTAAAATAGTTTATAACTCATCCTTGTGATTATGTTTATTAGAGTACTTGGAACAAAGTTAACCAGCTCATTTTCATGCTACCATAGTGATGGAATAAGTTCTAGTCTAAAAACCATAAGCATGTGTTTAAAGCTATCGTATTGTTGAGGAATGTTTCTGTAGGCACTTACAAGGGTTCCAATGCTTGATGTGTACTTTTTAAAAGCAAACATCTGTGGTTTTTACAGAGAAGCATATAAGAGAAAGTGGTCATGTCGGGCGGAGGCTTCATTTTCACTGGCCCTCATTTGTTTTGCAGTTTCTACAGGTATGAAGTGAAGTGTGTGTCAGAGTGCTGCATCTGTACCAACAGAGGTATGAGAGGTGACTTTAAGTGACACTCAGGTAAGACTTAAATAATATCAAACAGAGAGACAGTTACTCTGAATTCTTCTCTAAGTCGTGATTTTTGCAAGAAAAATGCCTCAGGCTGGTCCTACCTTGTCTTTGTCTCCTGATAATACTATTTCCCCTTTTTAAAAAGAGTGGAGGGATCTCAGCTCAGAGATTTCTATAAGCTACAGCATTGTAGCTATGACTAGAATTCAGTACAAGTATTTCAACTGTCAGTTGACGATACCTTCATTTTCACTTTTCTTTGATATTAATGATGTTATTTTTCAAGCTAGGAATTTTTGTATAGGTGCTAAGGATCAAATCCAAGCCTTACACATATTAGGCAACTGCTGCACCACTGAATTGTAAACCCAGCCCTGTGACAGAAATTCGTATCAAGTCATTTTAGAAAAATTTAAGGAATAGCATAGTAAGAGAATGGCTAGAGTTTGGGGCTCTGGAGTGATGCCTCCAGCAATCTGTGCGTACAGAGCAAAACTTGAACTCTGCAAAGCAGGAGGAAAGGTGAATGGTAATTTCTTGTATGAAGTGGATACTTCATCTTAAAACAGTGGGGCCTACTTTACTTTTCCGGGATTACTAAATTATGTCTGACAGTAGAATTTTGCCCATTTTATTTTTTTACCAATGTGGAAAGCAGACATAGAGAAGCCTTGTTTGTTTGGAATTCCCTGTACTCCAATCATCTTTTCTGCTTATAATGTAAGGTGATCAGATAAAAACAGTCTGCTTAAACTGCAGCTGCCAGAATAAAAGGTAGCCTGCAGATGTGTAATACACTTTTTTCCCCCACAAAAAGAAGAATAAGAAACATATGTTGATTTCTTCCTTGTGAACTTCACTTATCACAGGAAAATATCATGATTTTGGATCACATTTCCATAGCAGCAGACTACTAAAATTCACAAATAAAGGATCCGCTGGGTACATGCAGCCAGTAGAAAATTCTGCAAATGTTGAAAGGAGCGGCTCACACAACTTACTTCCGAGCTCTATTTTCATTTTGTTGAAATAAAAAGACAAAACAAAAGAAAAGAAACTGTAAAATATTCTGGAACAAAATAACACAATGTGGTGTTCAGTTGGGCACAGGGGGCTCGATTCATTAGCTGGAAGATCCTTTTGGGATTCTGCACGATTTTGATATATTGGCCAAAGAGAAACAGTATTTACAATTTTCACCATCTTTCTTCATTGCTACTATGCTCGGCCCACCTGAAAGCACTTGGCTTCCTCTAGAACTAGATACAGTTTAGAAAGAATGTTCAAGTAAGCCATAGGAAACATTCTTGCCTGGTATATCCTCAAATGGAAAATGTTGTACACAATAGTATTACAGTGTTTTTTTGGCGGGAGTACATACTTTTCAATTTGAGATTATTAAGGAGCCCTCTGTTATATAAATTATGTACATTGCATTCCTTGGCTCTGAGACAAGTTCATGTTGACTGATGTGTCCACAGTTGGGACAGAAGAATGATCAACTTTAAAGTTAAAGCCGCTACCAGAAAAAGGGTTGAATGGCAGAGAAAGAGATCACTTCATGGCACTAAGTGACAATTCAAAAAGACTTATTATTGAAAAGAGGACATTGCCTGAAGAGTTCAGCACCTACCAGAGCCTAGAAAGCTCACATCCTGGGTAGAGAGGCCATAAAGTTTGGAAGAGAGAACGCGTTCAGCGAAAAGGGAGCAGACTGAAGGGCAGAGAGCTGCTAAGAAAGCTCTTAGGGCAGGTTAGAGACCAGGAGAGATCTGTGAACTGATTATAAATTTTTTCTTCAGCTACCAAGTCTGATTTCACCCAGTGCTGACAGATGAGGCTGAGTTCTCCCTGGATCTGAAAGAGCAGGAGGTGAAGGGCTTGGCCTGAGGAATCGAGCCCTGTGTGCTTCCCTCTATGACTCCACTCCCAAACTCCTACCGTCGAATTAAAATGCAAGGTAATTATGCATGATTCGATTATGTAACCAAACCCAGCCCATACAAGTTAACTTACTTAGCTTACTCATTATACTTTTTCACAAAGTATAAATGTTCCCACAGCAAAGGAAACCCAGTGACCACCAAACTAATGCACAAAACAATTCAGAGCATACAGGAGTTGCTTGAAGCTCATCTACTTTAGATGTGCACACTGCTAAGAAGAAACAGAATGAGAAATGTCTGACAGAAGCAGAAGAATCACAGAGGGCTTCCTCTACCCACAGGAGGGTTTCTACAGGGTAGATGCCTCCATGGCACACTAAAGATCCTATCA
Organism: Fukomys damarensis; assembly: GCF_012274545.1. Taxonomy (NCBI): domain Eukaryota; kingdom Metazoa; phylum Chordata; class Mammalia; order Rodentia; family Bathyergidae; genus Fukomys; species Fukomys damarensis. The sequence continues at coordinate 32,948,961 of NW_022900921.1, read as the reverse complement.
ATGTGCCTTACAGGGCACATTTCCATGGGTCAGTTATTAAAATTAGCTTCCCTAAAGACTTTTTTCTACGGTAAACATTTTTCAAATTTACACAATACATATAAACATTCTCCCACTAGCATTTTTTGGTAATGTGAACGTACTCACAACTTGAAGTCTATGATGAGATAATAAATGTACACAATTTATACATGGCTATAGAGCTGTATTACAAAAACCGTCAGCATGTTTGGGAATGGCAAATCATATGTCACTCTACCTTTAACAGGTTACAGTGATAGAAAGCAAAGAAAATCCTGGAGGAAGGGGGATGTCTGGATGCAGGACACAGACCAACCATGTATGCTCACCGTCACAGTACCTCATGACTTCACCCTGGGGGACACATACTTATACCCAAGGTAAGTGTTCTTTTTCATGGACTCAGAATAGGCTGTACAAAGGTATTAAAAGTATAAAGAAACAATTTCTCTCTGGTATGCCATGGGTACCTCTAGTACCAATGCTGGGGTTGATTCATTGAATGTTCAAACATTTTCTGGCTTCAGGGGAGCTGTACTGGGGAGTCCCATGGGGAAGAAGCCTGTGTCTTAGTAAGGCAGGCAGGATTGAGGCACACGGAGGAGGGAACTCAGCAACTCTTTGGGGCTTACTCTCTGGATGTCTAGATTTCCAGAATCAAGGTGTCTAGGTAAGAGTTCTGGGGTGGGGTGGCCTGGGTTAGAAAGTCACTGAGCTCCAGGGAGCAAACTCTGTGAGCCAGATTTAACATACTGCTTTTCTCTGCACTTCTCTCTGACTTTATGAGTACTACCTTAAAATTCTAGCTATGTCTTTTCCTTATAAGGGGGGACAAGCATAATTGTATGTGTCTAGTCAAGTCACAGAGCTGAAGGAGATCTTGGAAAGTATATGTTGCCAATAAGGGAGCCATCAAGTGTAATCAGCCATGAGCAGTTACAAGAATCTGATCATCCACATATGTACCATTTCCCTTTAAATATCAAAATACATGAGCTTTATTTTCATTATGGAAGACAGCAATGTCCACAACAAATGCACGTAATTATAGGCATGTTCTACTTTATAGGAATACCAATTTAAGCAGGGCAGTTGGATGGACAGATGAAAGGGTACATAATAAAAGCTTAGTGATTCTTCCCAGAATGTTAGTGGTACAATCTTGCATAATCAAAAATAAAAATTCCAGCCTCACAGTTTTCTGGTCTGTTATACTAGTTGCACTGGAAAGACAAATATTATTCATATCTTAAAGGCAGTATTTACCCACCTTTCCATTATTACTCTGGTAGGTTCATAAGGAAAGCCACTTTTTCTGAGTCAGCATGTGCTCTTCCCCATACAGAAATGATATTAAGTTAAAGCGGGGCTGTATTACACCACATCTAACACCCACTTGAGTAATACTTACAGCAAAAGTGCTGCCAGTCTGGAGGAAAAGACCCTGTGTTTCCAAATCACTGACTCTTACAAGGTGAGAGATTTTTACCTTAAAAATCTATTATAGTTATATAAACAAAGAAAGGCATAAAGAACTTAAACTGAATAATGGTGATCTGGAGAAAGTTAGAATAATGACAAAAGAGTAGAAGACTATAGGAATTGTAAAATCTATAGTGGACATGTAGTATAAAGTCAATCCCACAGTCTCTGATTAAGAACTCATTTAAAATTCTGTGAATATACATATATACTGTTGTCATTTAAAGATGTTTAACAGTACAGGAAAAACCCAGGTGGATCATATGTTTTGTTTTTTTTTTCAAGATTTTGAAGGACAAAAGCTAAATACACATCAACTATCCTAAGAGAAAAAATATATAAATATACTAAGAAATATAATTTTAATACAGTATTGACTCCAGAAAGAAACTGAGGAGATACTTTAATAACTGAATATTCTATTAAATGATGTTTAATCATAAAAAACTACAGCTTTTCTCAGAATTTCCTTGATGAAGTTATTAAAGTGTGAGAGAACATTTTCTGGAAGCAATGCTTTTTTCTCCCTCACGAAAGAACAACTACCAAATGCAAGAGTTAGAAAGTCAAGGTTAAAAAAGCAGGATGCGAATGAAAACAGGTACTTACTGATGAATAGCTTGCAAGAATTTCCGCTGATGTTTTCTTACTTTTGCATGATCTATCTTTTTTACTAGCTTTGTATTTTTGTAAATTAGCCATGTTTCCCTGAGTACATTGGCAGCTGCATTTTTCACCTGTTTAGAAAACAAACAAATATAAATAACAGCTGATCAAATCCAGAGTGAAATCCTTTCCAACTCTGCTGGAGATAATATTCTTCATCCCAAGGATTATGGCAAATTGTAGCTCTAATGAGTAACTAAAGGAACACTTTTCTTGAATCTGTGCCTTTTTAGAAGTAGCTGTCTGGGAACATTAGAATTGAAGTAATGGGGAGACACTGCTACTGATCTAATTCTGTACTACACTCTACCTTACTCCAACAGGAAAATTTTTTTTTTTTAATTCAACTACTTCTCATCTTCCCCCACCCCACACACTGGTTTTTCCGACTTGTATTGCAACTGTTCTTTCCACATTCTTCATTTCTCTGGAGAAAGGCCAAATGCCAGAAGGCCAAGGTTAATCCTGTCCTTTGCAAGTCTTCTGGGTATTTCTGGCTGTGCACTACAAAAAAAGCACATTTCCACTGCTGAATGGCTGAATACAACCAGTGCTTATAGCCTCCTTCAGTGATTTAACAGTTCATATACTTGTTGACATGTACACTTTAACTGACAAAGATTCTTTGTTACTCAGATATTGTAAGAAATTTAAATACAGTACATTTCAAATGGACGGGACAAATGTAAGGGATGAAAGAATGAGAGTAACACTATGGAGATCTCCTGCAGGTGGCAGAAGGCTTGATTAAAGTTTCCAAAAGTTCTAGAAGTTAATAAAGGCCTAGCCAAGGATAGATTGTATCTTCTTTCTTGCTCGCAATGTAGGGTTTAAGGGCCTAGGGCTTTTCACCTGGACTTACTATGAATTACTTATTTTACAAAGTCCATCTACTTAATTGTGCAGAGTGACAAAGGGATACTTCAAAGAGAACAATAGGCTAGTGGAGTGATAAAGGGAAGAAGATAACATAAACAGGCAGTAGAACAGGCAGTGTAGTGCGGAAGACAGAAAGGGAAGCTGAGACTGAGAAATGCGTCCAAAATTCTTGACTTTGGACTAGCTAATCTCTGAGGACTTTCATTTAACCTGGGAAAGTGAGAAACTAAAGTCCTCTCATTGCTTGGATTTAAATAAGAGTCTCAAAATTAAACTATGGGGCCAAGTTTGTGCTTATATACATTTTTTTCCCACTTTTGCAAAGAAAACTTTAGGTTTGTTGACTAATAGACCTGAAAAGTAAAAGTGAAATTATATTGCTAAAATTCATGTTAAGAAAATAATTGGTTTCCTTTGAGTGAAACTACTTTTAGGAGTGACTAGTTCATAATGCACTTCTTCTGGATGTCTATCAGACTCAGCATGAAACACTTCCTGTAACCAGTGGAAAAGTGATAGAAACAGATGCTCAACACAAGGGGTGCATAAAAGTAACACAACACCCGCCACTGTGAAGTTAAAAGGACTCTTGGCTTGATCTTTACGCTATGGAAACACTTTCCTCAGACAGCAGTGAGAGTCACCTTTCAGAAGACATCCACCCCATCCTTTCAAAGGTAAAGATATGGGTGCAGAGCAGGTGCTTGAAGTTTTCAAGGCCTTATTTCAGAGGGAGGAATCAGAGAATGAGTTAGTAGTACTTGGGCTGGGAGAGCCCTTCCCTGCTAGGAAACTGAAGCTTGCGACTCTCTGTAGAAGTCTAGAGGATTACAAAGGAGCCCTCCAGGATACTCTGCCTAATCTTTTGACTCAGAGGTACAGAGGAGGAGCCCAGATCCAAGACTGGTCAAGAAGCCTGGAGAACTGGCAAAAAACCAGGGTAAAACTGATGAGACAGGAACAGAGAAAAATGAACATGGTAGCTGATTCTAGTTGGATTCCTAAGTCTATAAACTTTTAAAAAGGTGATTCACTGCTCATCTTTGATGCATTTTAAACGACTGATTTTCTTTCTCTTGTGATGGTGGCAAATGGCTGCTGGGAATGAGGAACCACAATCTCAGCATCAGTGAGGTGGGCAACACCCTTGAGGCCTTAGCTTGCAGGTTTTTGTTTTTTTTTTTCAGCTTTAATTGAGTTTATTGGTACATTTTAGGGATACAGTACAGCTTGCAGGGTTTTTATTCGCTAAGCACTCATTGCAGCTGACAGGCTTAAATAAAAGTAATTAACCAACTAAAAATGAAATCCCTACAACTCTTTTTAAAAACTTTTAAATATGTGAATTTATTTGCAATACTTTCTAACTTCCTAATAGGTTTTGAAACACAGGAATAAAGCCCTTATTAAAGCATCATGTTTCATGGCTGCTTTTCAACATGAAAGCCAAAAACAGCATTCCCAGAATTTAAAACAAAACAATACAATGCCCTTTGCCTATCATTTGGATGGGTTTCTAGCAGTAGTAGATCTTCTTGTTTTTCTTAGGTTGAAAGGAACAAGACAGAATGGACAGTAAAACAGCAGGGTCAAAAGTACTTTTGTGTTTTTTTTTACAGGTCTTAACAGTGGGGAGCTGTTACACAAAATAATAGGCAAACTCCCAACTGGGAGAAAAACAGATCTGCGTATTCTTCACCATTTAGCTCATAAGGAATTTAATTAGGAAGGTAAGTTTCCTTTATTTTCCTTAGGTCAGAACACTGCCCTGTAACAATTTAACTATTACTCCTCACTCACCTTCCCTGGAAAGGATTTGTCACTAATCATTGTGTCTTCCTTGTGTAGAGGTGATATTAAATAAGCATTTATGTTGTTAAATGGGCACCACAGCGTATCAAATTCACACATAGAAATTTCTAACATTAAAATACACATCATCCAAAGGACCCTTATGTGAATATAGACTGAAAGGAAAGATCTAGGCCCTAAATGGCTCAAAACATTTCCATATATGAATTCAACGTACATACAGAATCTCTCACTTGCTAGATATAGCGATGACTGGTATAAAGACATTTCTAGATATACCTATAAAGGAGCACAGAACCAGTGTGTTTCGCATGCTGTATCTTAACCAAGAGGAAATGGTAATTTTAGAGCTAATTAATGAAGTAAAAAATTTAACTGATTTCCTATTTTTCAAAAATAAGAGAACTGGGAATATAGCTCAGTAATAGCTCAGTGGAGTGCTGGCCTGGAATGAGACACTAAGTTCAATGTGTAACACTGAAAAATGTAAATAAAATAAGGAGAGTGAGAGGGAGTATCTTTGAGACCTTTGTTAAAAGGAACTTATCTTCACTTCTTACTGACTCTTTTGTATCCCACCCCAACAAATACCAACAAAAAGTAAAATATGAATGTTATTCCCAGTGTTCAACTCTTACTAAAATCTTCTACTAGGCAATTTTTGAAAGGCATATCAATAATCAGGTATTGAGATAATAACTTAAAATAACAAAGGGTATACAAGAACTCACACTGTTTATAATAGTACTCACCCAGATACTCTGAAATAAGTGTCACAGGAGTAAAGGCCATGGTATGTTACATTCCTGTCTCATAGGTAATTATAAGACAAAAAAAACTATAAGTGGTAAGAGAAAAATATTCTTAGGGAAAAAAGGTACTTTATAAAACACCAAAACACTTAAAGCAGATAGACTGCTGGCTGAAACTTTGTTCTGTACACATTTCTAAGATACAATGTCCTCATTGTTTAAAAGATGTTTTGTAAATAATTTCCCTTGTTTTGCATTACTCCAAAAATGTCTTCTTTATTTTTCCTTTTTACTCCTTTGAGTCCTTGTCCTCTTTTCTCAGAGACTTTTCCCCATAACACTGTCACTCCTAGCAAATTCAAGGGGACCCCACAGGGTGCCATCTGCTCTCTGCTGCAGGAGGGGTGGGGATTTGCTTTGCTCAGCCGTTCTCCTTCAGAGAAGGTACGTGGGGGATGCCGTGATTAAGGAACGGACAAAGCCAAGTAATTCCCTCTTTTCATGTTGTATCCCACCGGGCTGTGTGGCAAAAGACAGTGCAACATGCATGGAGTAAATGGTCTAGAATTTGGGGAGAGGGAGAGAAATTGAATGAAAAAAAGAATTAAGATATATTATGTACCTGTGCCAAATTCCCATGAGGAATGTAATCATTATGAACTGCAAACAAACAAAAAAGAGGCCCACAGGAAATAAATAGGTGTAACCATATAATAATGTTATTATGGATATTCTTGCCAAATTTAACATAAACTTAACAGATTGTAAGCATGTTCATTGGGCATTCATATATATAATTATCCTTCCTGGTACATTTATCTAGCAACTTTAAAAATTATGTCAGGGTTCTTGAAATTGCTTCAAGTTTGTTTCTAATATGAAGGTATTCTGACAACAAACTAAGTGGTACACTCACGAATGAACAGTAATAATTTCCAAAAGATGTAGCATGGTAAACATACTGGCTCTATAAGATGAAAAACTGTAAATGTACTGTGCAACTAGTCCTATTCTAATAAGTTAGATTTCAAGTTTTGGTATTACACTTTCATTTGAAATCTTTAGTAACTATATTAATCTGGGGACATGTACCCGGTGACAAGTTTTGAATTGTGTGAAGTGTCATGTGAATTTCCAGAATTACGCAGAACAGCCTTCCTCAATACTGGCACATGATGACTAGTGTATTTTACTTTCAATATATAGTATTTTGCTTTCAAAAACAGTGTTTCCTTTGGTTAATATAGTCATAAAGAGAAGTGATTCTATATAAAATGGTTCCCCTGAAAATTTGTACATAGTGAATAATTTTTCATGGTAATTGTTCCATTCAGTGAAGTCATATACTTGAAAGCTTGAAAGGCTATATTTGTTTCTGGGATAACTATTCTTTTAATGTTCGTATTTTTTTTTACTTTAGAACCATAATCATATTTCAAAATGTCTGTTAGCCATTGGAAGAAATTATTTTTCATATATAGTATTTTAGGAAATAGTTGTATTTTTTCTCTTTTTTCTAATACTATATAGTACCTTGAATTTATAATCTCTCATCCTAGTAGCTATATTTTATTCTCTCACTTTAGTAACTATGTATGGCCTTCACATCTTTACTTGCTATTGGTTATTCCCCCCAAATCATTCATAAATGATCATTCAGCATTTTAGAATTCTTATTTAAAAAATATAAAGTGATCTGTTTAGAATTTCCAACAATAACTGAATAGACTCAAGTTCCAAGTATATGACACTCTTTAAGGTGATGACTTCATATAAAATAATGAAGACAAGGACTACAAAAGGGCTATTATGTTCATATGTTGAGCATCATAATGGCTATCATAAAAACCAGACATTTATGTTTTATACTAGTGCCATTTCAGTGTTTACACTTAGCAACATCATGCCTAGGAAAATTGATCTGTCAAGAGCCAGGTGTGGTGGTGCCTTCCAGAGCATCAGAAGTCTAAGTCCAGTCTGGGCAACTTAGTGAGACCATTTCGCACACAAATAAAGGCAGGGATGTTGCTAGTGCAATATCCCCGGTTCAATCCCTAGTACCAAAAGCAAAGAACTGTTAGAGTACCTGCTTTGGTTGCTGGAAAGAATCAAATTAAAAGAAAAATACTGCAAAACAGCTGGACTTTTAAGAAGTAATAATGAGGTGCTATACTTAATAAAGCATGATGGGCATTGTGCAGAATGTGAGCTTTGAAATTAGAAATTTACCTTTTTACTGAAAAAGCTTTCTACAACTTTATCTATAGTCACAAAAATTAGTAACAAAAAAGGTGTAACCCTAGAAAACTTAGTTTAGGGAAGGAGTTCCATTCCTAAAAATTTAAGAAAGGTCACCTGAGTCTAGACATAGGTCCTGGACCCCCAGTCCTCTACAGGGCTCCCTGACAGGGGTTTAGGGGGCCCCTGAGCATCACAAATAACACGTGTGTTTTTCTGTCAAGCAGGATAATCAGAGCTTTCATGTGATTCCAGAGTGGTCAATACTGTAAAAGCTTAAAATTTTTGAGTCCTAGAATATAAAAATATGTATTTCATCTGTATATCTTAGCAGCTAACAAAGAAATATGTCTTATTCCAGGGAAGGAAGTATTTTATGAAATATGGGGTAATCTGTCTATGCATTCTGTCTTGGCTTTCCTTCTTGTGATTGTTACGTTTCTTTCTTTTAAACATATATAATATTTCAAAGTATTTTTCTGCCCACTATCATAAGTGTGGCATTAATTTAATTTTTGAAGATGTAATCTTAATAAAACTATATGGATTACTCAATCACATTTGTAGAGGCAGAGGAACTCTGCTTGAAAAGTTATCAAATGATGATGCACTTTGTTATTATCCATGACAGCCCCGTTGATTCCCACCTTGGACCATGATGGCTGATATAAAATAATTTTCAGTTATGTATTTTGATATTTTAAGTGACTATCAAAAAAAAGAGCAAAAATTGGGCTGAGGACGTGGTTCAGTGTTAGAGCTTTTGCTCTAGGTGTGATCCTTATAAGAAAAAAAAAGGTAAAAAATTTAGTTTATTAAAAATGTTTTTCTTCTTACGTGATTTTAGGGGGCCCCTGAGTATGACAATGATGAGGACTCTGATCAAATTATCCATCCTACTGTCTTGATGTGCACATTTATCAAATGTTCATAATAATAGAACAAAACACATTTACATGTTCACACTTGAAGCAGTGCCTGCCAAGAGTCAGTGGACTGTCAACACCGTGATTACTATTTTACTCCTCAGAATCACATGGTGATGTTCTGTCTGGATGCCATGCCTTTTTCAGCACTCCTGAGGCCTCTAGGGCATGGAAAGGCCTGTCTCTGCCCCTAACGTGGGCTTCTAAAATTTAGGGCCTCTTGTTTTCTTTGCAATCCCTGTCCTTTGAACAGTGACTTGTTCACAGAAACCATAGAATTTCCTTCATTTACTTTACCATAAAATTTCTATTTTACATGGATAGTTTGTTCTTCTAATCTGGTATTGGTTACATCTTTGCATACTGCATTAAATGTTAAGTGAACCTATTTGTCTAGAGTTATGTGAGCTACTTTTACCCAAACACCAGAGTTATCTCATTATTTCCTAACTGACCTCAAGTTGAGACTAGTCTATTCTGAGATTTCAAGAATGTTTCAACTTTCAAACCATGTCATTTCACTTCTTATGTCAAAACCATATTTCTGAATATTGAAGTAAATGTAGTAGTAGTTTCTGTGAGGACACATAGATGGTAACTTACTCTTTTAGTCAGCTGAGTATCCATCATGAAATTGTGCACGTGCTTTTCTGCTTTGGTAAGTTCTAGCTTTCTTGCCACTACAGCTACCACCAGGGCTGTGCAACCCGCACCCTGAAAACAAGGAGAAAAGAGAACCCCAAAGTGTTACTTTGTCAGATTACAAAATTTATATCAAATGTATTTTCTAAAGATTAAAAAAAATTGTACCCTTTAGTTTTGTACCTCAGAAAAGTGTGTGATCAACAAAGGTAAGCAATGTTTTGTTGTTTTTTGTTTGTCTGTTTGTTTTTTTGATACCAGGGATTGAACTGTGGACCTTGTGCTTACAAGGAAGGTGGCAGAACCACTGAGCTAAATCCCCGGCTCATAAGCAGTGTTTTTTAAAGCCTAGTTTACCTATTGTAAGAAATAAAGCATGATACTGAATAAAATAATTGTATTACAAGAAATAAATGGCAAAAAGCTTGCTGAATTTTCAGAGACTTCTTTAAAAACATAGTAAATCAGTAATTATCTATAATTATAAGTTAGGATAGATGTATGGGATAGAACTAAATTTTTTCTTTAAAGAATTACACTCAATCTTTGGAGATGAGATCAGCAGGTCTTCTGGCCAATCAGCTGCAGTGTACTAGGAATGAAGGGGATGAACTGTCTTGATATACATAAAACTTCAGACTGTTCCATGTGCATCACAGAATAGCACTACAGGAAGACCACAGTGCTCTGAACCTGGACAACAGAGGTGTGTGCTGGGTAGAGCATAACCACCCTAGTATTTACAGGTTTAACTAGCAGTAAGAATGCCATGAGTCACCTTCATTTTCAAGAAACCAACAGCGTTCCTAACTGAATTATAGGCCATTTAGCTGATCTTTATGGTGAAAGAGTTGTGACCCTGTGTGGTACCCCTGCTATTATAGTCCTCCCTTCCATCATCATGGTGTACTGCTTCCAAGTTGTGCGGGCTTGGCTGAAAGACCAGTGACTAAACAAAGGGTCATGAGGCAACATCACGCTGCTGCAGCCACCTCACCCTTCCTGGACCAAGATAAGCTGCTGCAAGGGCTTGTGAAAGAGAAGTCACATCTCCAGGCAGAATCTCAGCTGTGAGAGGACAAGAGAGCATCAGAGCCTGCCAAGCCAGCCTTAGTAAAGAGGTCACAGAGAATCAAGGGCAGGCCATATGCAGCAACCCATGGAAGAGGAACACACAAAGTAGATCGTCAGCATCCTTGTGGATCTCCGAGTAAATCAGACACACTCTCTCAAGTAGTTTATAATAGCATCCCTCTATGGTAGTAACCTAACAGAGTAGCATGCTCAGAGGATAGATAATTCAAGTAAGACTCTCAAATTTCCATGAAGTAAGATGGGTTCCTTGATTACAAATACATCTAAAAAAAAATCACTAGTTAAAAATAGCAATTTTGTGTCTTCAAAATACAGTGATCAGCATCTAAATATCTAATATTGAAGTTTCATAAAAATGACTTTAAATATTTTAGACATAAAATTAAGATAGAATATAACATTTAAAAGGTAAGTTAGAAAATTGTATGCACAATATTCTTCCAATTTCAATTTTTAAAAAATTCACATTGGCAAAAGAAAAAAAAATTGAAAAAAATCACCTGCAAAAGGAGGTTATTTCTAGGTACACTTAGAGTATGGGTTCCAACTTGTACTTTGTGCTGTCCTGAAGTCTACATCTTCTATTAATCAAGACATTATTATTTATCTAAACACTTAGTTCATTTATGGTTTAATATTTAACCTTATCTTACATATCTTTACATCAACCATAAATTCAACCTAAATGATCTTTTTTCACAAATCATAGTTATATTTTATTACATAATCAATTATATAGTATTTTCATTTTTCTTTGAATCAATGTGATTTGGCTATTCAGATGTGGAACAAATAATGAATTTTAGTAGTTATTGAATGAGTTACTGCAATAAATCTCACAGCAGAGAGCTGAGTGAAAAGAAAGGGAAAAAAAGACATGTACTATCCTGTCTTCCTCCAGCCTGATTAATTCTAATCATGGAGATACGTTCTTAATGATAGTTGACAGTTTAAATATATTTTCAGAAGATCTGAATATCCTTTTTGTATAATTCTATGAAAAAAATCAGTATCCTCAGAAATTAAGTGCTATTAATCATATAATCAGAGAATAAGGCTGGAAGGTAGATATTATCTGGTTCAACCTTCTGAATTTATAGATGAGACAACTAAAACAGAGTTAAGTGATTATTTAGTTATGAGCCTTCACTAGCTTTGTTTCCCATCCTTTATCTTATCTCATGATATCTACATCTATAAGATCACATATTTTTAAATTTATGATCATTTCACTACCCATGATGCGCTATGAGGCACTGTATTTCAAAACAATAAATTCATGTTCACCTTATTTCATGTGATTGACTCTTAATACATAGATATTTAACATTGAGCAATATAGTTAATTATCAAAATAAATCAACACTGATCCTCTTTTTAAAAAAAGAATAACTGGTGCAACTTTTAAAACAAGTAGTTCTCAACCTCAACTGTGAACTAGACTCATTTAGGAGTTTATACAAATCACAATGCTGAGACTGTGTACCCAGCCTATAAAGTCCTAATCTCTGAGGATAAACCCCAGAAATTTGTGTTTTTAAAAGTTGTCAATATGATTGCAATATGGGGTCACTGCTTTAAATGAAGGAAGATGTGAAGGAATATGGCAAATTCCATAAACCGCTTAGTATTCAAGGAAGGCAGGGGAAAAACTTACCAGGGTTATTTCACTTATGAAGATATTAAAAAATAAAAGAGGCCGAGTGTGTGATCCTTTGTGTCTTGTGCAGATAATGAAAAGGTGATTTTAGAAATGGATTCCATGAAGGAAAAGAATGGCCTTCAAAAGCGTCCATTATCATTTCATTGACCTTTAAACATTCAACACAAAATCTAAATCCTAATGGCAGACCAGTGGTACAGGCTGAATCAGTGGCCTCCATGACAGAACAGCCACCTGCACCTGCCCACTGCACAGGAGAGCCCGTTTTTCCCAGACCCAGGTCACCTGTTGCAGGAATTCTCAGTCAGGGAATGCTGGGAGATTCATGGCAGCAATGTTTCTACAATAAGCATAGAATGTAAAAGTCTGAGGGGCTCCTAGCTGCTTAGACAGACAGCTACAAGAGTGGCACAAGAAGTTGAATATTGTTCTCCTCTGGCAGGCGGCCACTGTTGAGATCCTTCTGGAAAGAAATCAAAAACTTCACAGGAGTGGAAAATCACTGGAAATCAATTTCTATTTTTGTTTATTTTGGTCTCTATTCTCTCCTGCTGCTGGCCCATTTCTTTCTCAGTGTTCTCTCCCCCATACCAAAAGATTTGCACATTAAAAGGAGTACTCGGGGCAAATTGGAGAAACAAGTGAATCTAACAATTTAGTAATCACTGAAACTATAACTTATATAGTATTTCATTATCCTAATTGTACCTGTTCCCTTAAAATACACCTCCAGAGACACTTAGAAATCTTTTCATTCAAATACGAAAACATTTAATCCTTGTCTTATTTTAATTAAGGAAAAAACATACACTCTAGATTCTTAGTATATCATAAGAGGATTTGATACATATAAGAATTTTCAAAAAAGTAGGAGGATGTCAAACTCAAACCCAGCTAGGGCCTGTCTCAAATCAAAAAATTATGAAAAAGGATTGGCAGTGTATCCTAGTGTGAAGTTCCTGGGTTCCTTGTATCACAAAAAAGAAAAAAAAGTAATCTTTATTATTTAATTTTTAGTTATGCAGAATGAAACTGGCTCAGTTCAAAAAGCTTTCCAGGCTCAAGGTAAATTCCTGCCAATGCACTAGTGGTTAATTTAAGCAATGACACAATGTTACTGTCCACTGTCTATTTCCAGGCCTAATCTGTTTCATGTGAGTAGAAATGAAATGAAAATAAGTACGTTTTTACAACATTTTTTCCAAGGCTTGTCATCACCACAATTCATGTAGAAACAGTTGGGACTAACATATGTTACTCTCTGGAGTTAAGATCCCCTCTATGCCTTTAATAAGATGAGTCATATTCCCTTCACCAAAATTAGAAAATATATCCTGGTTTCTTATCTCTCATTTCATTTGTGTTCTCAGGAAAATCAAAGCAAATCACTAACCTGTTCCTTCAAAATGCTTAGGTACCTAAAAACCAAGGGAAGAAAGATGTGTTTATGAAGCCAAAAGCAAAGGTTGAGGTTTTCCTCAGCTAGTTTATTATCTCTCCTAACAGATTACAAGTTAAAACAAAGAGAAAGGAGAAGGGTAGAGAGAGATGGACACCTTTCCTTAGAAAACAACAGGCTTGTTACAATCTTTCCCATAAGCAAATCACACTGAACGATGATAGCCAGGCAGTGTAAGATCTAGTGCGGTTCTAATACCTAGCCAGTCTTAAAATTTAAACACACATTTCTGTATCTATAATCTTCATTACAGCATAGAAATCATGAACCATCTTAATGGCTATAACATGAAAGTCCAGGTAGCCTATTTTTCTCAATGTTATTTATCACCTAATGTTTGAAAAAACTCACGGAGTGACATGTGGACCCTACTTTCAAGAATCATTCTGAAAGACTACTTCAGGATCAAGCTTTAATAACAAGTATACAAGCTTATTAAAAAGGAAAATTCTTTCAATAGCATGCTAGCGAAAGGTTTTGATGATTTTCTTATAAAAAAGTATCTTCTCAAAATCCAACACAATGAAATTTATACATATATTTTTCAAATTCTAGAATCCTCAACCACCCTGGAGAATGGCTCTGATACTAATGTTAAAAATATTCCAGTCTTAAATTATCCTCCTTGTATAATAACTCCTGAAATTTCAAACTGTATTCTGATTGCAAATTTATTAGACTTCAGTTCAAACTGCAGTTTATCATAATATGGTTATTTTTTAAATATCTTGCCTTATACGTAAAAATTAATAAGACATCTTTCATATTAACTTTCATTTTAATTTCAGTTTGTCCCCCAAAAGCAAAGTAAAATAAATAACTGAAAACATTGCCTGTCACTGGAGTTGACAGACTCAATATCCCAAGAAACATAAATACATTAATTATTCTTTCTTTAAAAATACATAAAACAATCAATTGTAGAAAATAAAGTTCTTTAAAACACTCAGTTCTAATAGTATATCCCACTGGAGTTTTGCAAGGTATCCTCAAGTCATGAAAACAATTCCATGAAAATAAATCCTATCTCTGAGTTCCTTCAGATCCAAACTAACATTTAAGGATGGGTAGCAGAGGTCAATTTCAAATGCCCTGATCCTAAGGAAGAGTGTGGGGTTGGGGTACAGTGATGGGGCCTTTGGGCCTGCGAAACCCAAGTCTCCACTACAATGCAACTTCTTGTACTTTGAGAGCTAGAAAGAAGGAAGTACTTCACCAACAATGAATCATCCCTCAGCTTAAATCTTATTGGAACTGGTGCCAATGTGACTGCAGGTACTTTAGGGACAGGAAGGGTAGCTGTGCTAACTAACAGTGCTGATGGTTCAGAAAACTTAGGTGGAATTATAGAATCAACAAGCTGAGTATGAGATGGTCTCAACTTCTAGCTATACCTGTCTCTGCCTAGAGGAAAGGAGCTGCCATAGTTCCAATGACATTTTCCTGGAAAGAGTGAAGGTCAAGTCAGGGCATTGGGGGGACATTTAGTCTTAGGACTGAAAAGTCCCATCATTCTTTCCTGCTGCTCTGCACAGAATAGATGATTATAAGAATTGAGAGCTGTATTTTCCTCCCTTGGCCTTTATTTGGGGAGATTCAACTATACACATCAAAAAGAACAAAAAAGCTTAAAAAGAACCCCAAAACTAAAACTCTCTTAAAAAATATTACTTGATATTAAACACTCTATGTCAAATAGTATAAGATATAAAAAAGAAAAAAGGACCCTTAAGCTTTGCTTTTTCACATAATACAACACCAAGGTATGGCCTGAGACTAGTTAGGATTTCAATGTCTAATAGCAGGGGAATAAAAATCTCAGATGGAAAGACAGACCTTTGGTTTAGTTCTTTATAATACTAGTCATTTATCTTCATGAATTCATTACAGTGTCCTGGAATACTTTCAGACTGAATTAACAGTGTCGTACTACTAGGCAAAGAAGAAAAATGAGAAAATATGTAATTGAATTGCAGCCTCAATAGTTTTCTCTTAAAAGGTAATGAGTGACTTTTTTCCTATTAGGCAATTCCATGATCTCATGTTTTAAAAATAATATCCAGGAGATAGGAAGAGATCTTTGACCCATAAAGCTCTGATCCTTAGTTAAATCTTGGCAAAAGGGACACTTCTACTCGACTCGTTCTATCTGCCATATTTAAATAATTTCTTTTTATTTCAGTGCTGGAATTAAACCTCACTCACATGAGGCAAGTACTCTACCACTGAACTACATTCCCAGCCTACCACATCTGAATTCCTGCTACAGGATATTAGTATTCACGCTCCCCTTATTTTAGTGGTTTCACAATTATCTATGGGTAGCACTGTAAGTACAATTGAAACACAGCTTACCAAGAGGCTTTGTGTGATTGTCTTGCATTCACAATTTACATTTCAGGTAAGGAGAGATTTTTTTTTATTTTGATTGCTACTTATTTTTCTC
Organism: Fukomys damarensis; assembly: GCF_012274545.1. NCBI lineage: Eukaryota > Metazoa > Chordata > Mammalia > Rodentia > Bathyergidae > Fukomys > Fukomys damarensis. The sequence goes on along the minus strand of NW_022900921.1, from coordinate 32,932,880 downwards.
CTTGAGATATAGAAAACCTTTTCTATTTGTAGTTTAACAATATATTTCTACCCAGAGCACTGCAGATTAATTTTAATCTAATGTCCTTAGCACTAGAAAAATAATCCACGGGCTGGGGATTTAGCTCATTGGCACTGTGCCTGCCTCACAAGTGCAAGGTCCTGAGTTTGATCCCCAGAACCAAAAAAGAAAACAAACAAACAAACAAACAAAAACCCATGACACAAAGTTAGGTATTTAAAAAATGTTAATTTACAGCCTAGTTTGGAGTTTTAGCTAATGAAATGTGAACATCCAATATGATGACATGCAGTTACTCATCAGTTTCGACTAGCTTTCTGAAGAAAACAAGCAGTGCTAATTTTTATGTGCACATTTTTGAAATGGAAATCTTCATAGGTGTTAGCATTAGATCAATTCTACTTCATCATGAAAACAAACCACACAAGTGTGTAAATACTATCAAAATTTCATAAACATAATAACAAAAATATTCAAATGTAAAAGAGCACAAAGAACCACAGTAATTCAGAGAAAATAAACAAGATGATTCATAAAGCCCCTGTGCTCTCAGGAGTGTTGTAAATCCTAGTCCTTTGCACAATTTGTTAAAGGCCACAACTGAGGAGGAGGGAAGAGATACAGAGATGACTCGGGAAATCTGACAAAGTGTATTTTACTTAAATACGTTTTACAAATCAAATGACTATAAGTCATTCCTGGTTTAGGTAAGCCAAAAGTACATTTATACTTCCTAAAATAGAAACAATAGTAAATAAAACTTGTCTGACAAAACAGAAACACATTTCATCTTAAGGACAATAATCTTTTATAAATGCTACGTCAAAAAAAAAAATCTTTGAAGTCTATACTGTCAGCCAAACATTCACCATGCTCGTGTCTTGGTAACCTCCACGTGAGGCTCTTGTTTGCTAAGAAAAGCTCATGAGCTGTAATCACTTCCCAGAAGCTCAGGCCAGAAAGAAGCCTGCCCAGTATCCTAACTCCACGGAAATTCGTGCATCCTGGGGAGACAACCCAACTCATCCCAGCATTTGACACAGGCGACTCAAAAATTAGTGAATTTTTCTATATGAAAGTAAACCATTTTGACCAGGTCAATTAAGAAAGAAGTTAGTTCCTTATGAAGGAGAGGGGAAGAAGCTGCTTCCCCCAGGAATAAGGGGACTGTTTCACTACGACCTTTGAGAGCCAGAAAGCAGTCATTACAAGTTTCACTACATACAACATTTGTGCCAGTAAAGACTATAAGATACTTACGATTTCTGTTTTCAGAAACAAAGTAAGATCAATAGCAAACCCTAAGCAAAAAAGCAGTTTAAGGAACTAAGTGAAAGAAAGTTTCATGATGTCAGATGAAACTTTGAAGGAACTGTTCTAAGACACAGGGCACAAAGAAATACTGAGGAAAGATAAATACACCACAGCGTAGTGTATCTAGGCAAGTGTGACATCAAATTTGGCTCTGATTCTAAGGCAAATGAGCCTTTTGCTAAACCCCAAGTCACATCTTGTTCACGAATAAAAGGGGGGTGCATCTTGCTAAAAATGATCACTAAATTGTTTCTAAGAAGCACTGAGGAAAAGACTGTAATTGCCAGTTTTGATTTATATAAATAGCATCATTCATGTCCCCTGTGGGCTTATTATGGCGTCTTCCAAAAATACATCTATGCACATTTTATTTCTCAAAGTATTATACGGTATAAAAATACTTTTATTTGAGGAAAAGGGGGAAGTAACACAAGAGTAAACATAATGGAGCATACCAAGTATAATGAAAAAATTAAAGTTTGAGATAATTCACAAAACTGTATTTTCCCTTGCAAGCAAGTAATGTTAAATTATGCCTCCAAGTTATATTTTTCACATCTGGGACTTAAGGCTCTGAATTTTATTTTCATAGGTAGCTGCCTTATCCTAGTTGATTACTACCAAAAAGTAGAAGACTATGCCCCTCTGTTCATGTCATGAGCACTCAGTCCTTCCAGCTAGTCAGGACTGTGGAGGAATCTTCTCAGCAGGTGTGCAAGGGTGTGTGCTCCACACAGAGGCCCTCAAATAGGGACCCTGCACTTTCTCCTGCCAGCCAGTGCATGAACACAGCACAGGTGATGAACACCAATGCCGAAGCTTAGAAATTCTGGATATTTCTGTCCTAACGATGTTCTAGCACTGATTCTTAATGTAACGATGACTTCTTAAGGAAGGCAGGACCATCCAAGCAAGCATCAACACAATATTCCTGGCTATAACTAGACTTCAAAAAGCAGGTGAAGAATGAACAGAAACTTAGATCACTGAAAATAATGCCTCACCAATTAGAAACTCCCTGCATCTTAAATATTCAGAGATGCTCATGCTACATTATAATACCTTGCTAGTGTCCCATTTCATATCCCTGAAACAAATGGAGCAAAGCAATTTGACTAAATCACAGGTGCGAGGGGTAGAGGATATGCCAGAACTTAAGCCTCCCTGAGGCACAGTGCCCTGTCACCTACCATCAGCAGCAAACTTTCTCAAGTGTTCTACAAGACCTGGCCTCCCGGCCTCATTCCATGTCACCTTCTGCTCCTGCCCACCTACCTTGGTCAAATGAACTAAGTTCATTCTTGCCTCTATGCCAACAAATAATGTTATCTTCTCCTTCTTGAATGTTCCTCCTCCCTGGCAACTAAGAATTCTCACTTCAGTTTAAAAATCTGTTTTCCAGAGATTAGTTCTATAACTAGACCCCATCCTTGCCCTAGTTTCTCCAACAGTTTAGGCACTATTTCTTCCTTGTAACAGACTTTTTTTTTTTTTTTTTTTGTACCAGGGACTGAACTCGGAACCTTGCACTTGTGAGGCAGGCAGTGGAACCACTGAGCTACATCCCTGGTCCTTCCTTATCACAAACTAATGGTCATTTATCAATTATTTTTTAAATACAGGGCTTCCTTAAAAGTTCCATCGAGAGAAAGGCCAGCAGGTTTTTCTTTTACTGTATTCACAATACAGATCCCTAAGCCAGTGCCTAGCACTCAAGAAAGTATTTGTTAAAAAAATAAAAACTTAAAATGATATAATACAATTCTTCAACAGTTCAACACACTTCCAGACAGTAAATACAATTCCTATTTTGAGGAAAGTGAGATCAGAGAAATTGACTTGAGCTAACACAGTGAGTGGGAAAAGGCAGAACCCAGATGTAAGGAACTGCCGGATCAAGCCACAGCTCTAAGATCAAATGTAGCTCATCAAGTCACTGCACAGTGCACAGAACAGCCCAGTGGCTCTAGGTCTTCAAAAAAACTTCACCATGAGAAGGAGTCAGAGGAGGATGATTGGTACATACACTCTTTCTCCCAAAACCAAGCTGTTTTATTTACACTCTTTCCTGCAGTTGGGAAAATGAGTAATTCACAATGATTGATGCCCATGGACTGACTGGTGTAAGTGGCTTCTCAAACAAATAAAAGAGACAAGAAAGCAAAGGGCACTTACCATAATTCCTGTGAGCAAGCAGACGCCTTTCCCACAGTATGTGTTAGGTACCATGTCACCATAACCAATGGACAGAAACGTTATTGAAATCAACCACATTGCTCCAAGGAAGTTGCTAGTAACATCCTGCTGATCATGGTATCTGAAAAAGAGCAAAGAAAGCCAGTCCTTTATAATTAATTTATAGAATGGGAGTTGAGGACAGTTTGTTCTGAATCAACAAATTCTCTGTATCTTCTATAAACTCATCTAGTTGAAGGTTTTCAAAGCTTGTAATTTTAAATAAAACTGAGGTTCTGTTTAGCAATCTGAACAACAACAAAAATACCTCAACTTCAAGAAGAACCTGAAAGAGAAATGATGAAATATGAAGGCTTTCTCACATTTATCTTTGTAGCCTCCTCTGGCCTCTGCCAATGTCACCTTGTTCTTCGACGCCTTGCTGATGTGCAGGACCCACGAGACAATATGAAGCTGCCCAATCTCATACTGCGCATTAGTAACAAAAAAAATCACATTGCACCCTTTGCCTGGCCTCTCCTTCCTCTATCTTGACTTCCTTGATATGGGTCAACTGCTCATTGTCCTTCAAAATAAATTCAGGTGGGGGTCTTTTCTGTTTATTCTTCTCCCTAGCCTTTCCCTTGTGTTAATTTACTACCTTGTGTGTCTTTATGTCTATCCCAAGGATGTAAAAGTTATTTACCAGGAGTTTCCATCCCTGCAGAAAGAAATTATCTCTCTGTTCACACCAGGACCAGCAGTAAACAGAAGCTGTCTTACCATCTGAATATGAACTTACAGTCAAAAAAAAAAAAAAAAGAGGAATACAATCAATCTCTGAAGTATTATACTGTATTTTTTTTTTCAGTAGAGGTTTTTGTATCAGAAGCAGGCATCACATATTGTTGAAACACCGGCTCAAATCAATCTCCCTCGCCCATGATACAAGCCCTGCTGTCCTTCATGTACACACACCACAGCCAGGCCACGCGAGTCGTCACACTGGCAAATCTGCTCTGTGCGCATGTTCCCTGTGGATGTGAGGCAGAGTGACCCTCCTCAGGTCTCTAGAGTAATCAGACCCCAAACTCTGGTCTCTAGAGGAGTTTCTTGCTCTTAATACCCTGCAAGGATCATGTTTCCTTCCCATTTCTCAGAATACCAGCTGGGATGGCTTTACTTTTCTCTTTTGTTCTTCAAAAGATGCCAATAATTACCCAGTACTGATTTCACTCTGGATTTATTCATTCAACCCTGCCTGTTAACTCAACTGTCTCTGATGCCAGGGCTGCAGTGGCAAGCAAGCTGGTTCTGACCAGAGCCAGAGGTCCTAGAAATCTCTGTGCATTTTTTCCCCTGATCCTCACTTCATGGTCCTGCTTCGATAACTCAAAGTGCAAAAGATTCCTGGAATATAAACTTTGTCCTGAAATATTAGTAGCTCTTATACTCTGTCTTCGGTACCTTTGACTTCTTCCAAAGAAGAAAGAAGAAATGCTGTTGTTCCCTGCTACTCTGGCCTATGGAAAGAGATGCTGCTGGCTGGAGTGAGTGGGATCCCAAGACAAGAAATGAGGACAGTCACTGTATGCCCTCAGAGAAAAGAAAGGGGATGTGAACAGGCAGCCAGCCTTTGGTGAGGAGCATCCTGCAAGGTGGTAAGAAGGCAGAAACCTGAACTATTTCACATCCAAGGACCAGCACACTGATCCAGCTGTGGAAGTGCCTCTACCCAGAATGCCTCAGTGGACAGCCTATCATTACCAAAGGGGGGCCAAGATGTATTGCTAGCTTTACAGAGGACAGGGAAGTGCATTTCTCCTGGGGATCTTTGCTGCATGTGTACATGGAGGTAGGCTGATGCGACTGATGCTGTGCTCAGCTGTAACGTGAGCTAAGAGTGTCTGTGGACTGTTGTATTTCAAAACAGTGCCATTAGTAAGCATTGGGTTACAACTCATCCATGACATTGAGGCTCTCTAGCAAGTATTCTTTACCATGCTGTTGTTTAAAACAGGAATGCATTCCCCTGGAATTAGTGTGGACTGTATAGAAAAGGAGAGGGAAAAATTAATTTTCTACTCATTTCTAAATTGTGAAATACAGTTTAAGAAAGCATGGCATACATATAGATCTGGCTCACTGGAGTTCATAGCTTCTGCACTGCTGGTGGGAATGTACTCTAGTACAGCTACCGTGGAAACCTAGAATGAAGATTCCTCAAAAAACAAAAAAGAACAATTCCACTTGACCCAGATTTTCCCTTTCTAGATATCTTCCCCAAAGAGTTCAAGACGTCATATTACAACGATACAGGGACACCCAAGTTTATAGCAGCACAATTCATGATACATAAAACTCACATGCAGCCTGTATGTTCATGAACAGATGAATACATAAAGAAATGTGGTATTTACACACAGTGGAGTACTACTCTGCCACAAAGAAAGATACACTTGAGTCGCCTGTAGGAAAATGGTTAGACCTTGAGACCATAATGTTAAGTGAACTACATCAAACACACAAGCTTAAATATAGCAAGGGTTCTCTTACATAAAAAATTTAAACTAAAAATAAAGAGCAAAATAAAAGGTAGATAATAGGAAGGGGAAAGACAGATCTCTCAAATAGGAAGCGGATCAAGAGAAAAAGGGAAGAGAGGGACATGGGATAAAAAAAGAACTAAGATGTATTCTATACATGTACCAACTCCACAGAGGAATATAAACATTATGTTCTGCAAACATGTAATAATAAAATAAAATGTTAAGAAAGAGTTCATGGCTCTAACTCCTGGAGGCCCAAGCACACATGCATCATATTTACTGAATGCTCACTAGGTATTATGTTCTTGCATTTTTTCATTTAACAAGCAATGCACTACATGGAACACTTTTGGCTGACATAGCTATAGTCTTCACCTTCCTTCCTTATATAAAAAAATGTGTCCTTACTCTGGTGTGAATAAACTACAATAGTACATAAGATTCTAATGATATAATTCACAATGTGAAATAGGAAGAAAGGGGCTAAAGGTGTAAGGAAAGCAGGAAGGGTAGGGGAAAGGGTAAGGGAAAATTATAAACATTATGTTCTGCAAACATGTAATAATAAAATAAAATGTTAAGAAAGAGTTCATGGCTCTAACTCCTGGAGGCCCAAGCACACATGCATCATATTTACTGAATGCTCACTAGGTATTATGTTCTTGCATTTTTTCATTTAACAAGCAATGCACTACATGGAACACTTTTGGCTGACATAGCTATAGTCTTCACCTTCCTTCCTTATATAAAAAAATGTGTCCTTACTCTGGTGTGAATAAACTACAATAGTACATAAGATTCTAATGATATAATTCACAATGTGAAATAGGAAGAAAGGGGCTAAAGGTGTAAGGAAAGCAGGAAGGGTAGGGGAAAGGGAATAAGGGAAAAGAAAAAAATAGGAGAAAATGAAAAAATGGAAAAGAAGTGTTTGTAAATGGGGAGGGGAGGAGGGGGTGAAGGGAGGGCAGGGACAAGGGGAAAAAATGAGAACCAAGACCTGTCATGTAAAGGTACAAGATCCCAATAAAGAATGTAACTGTACTGTATACCTAAAATGTACCAATAAACTCAATGAGAAAAAAAAAATGTGTTCTTAGACAGGAAGTCTCTAGATATTTAGAAATGTGCCCACTTCTAAGTTATTTTCACAGTGCTACTGTGTGTGATCAGGACATTACTCTGTTAACATGGTTTTTCCCCTAACTACAAAGAGGAGCTCAACATTCCACAGTAAAACAACAGCCTCTAGAGCACTGCTTCCGACTATTGCCCAGAGAGAGCACTGAACCGTGGCACGGGTGTAGAAATCTTCTCATTGGTTCTTCCTGCAGCACTTTGTATTCGGTTTTAAAGCTGGGAGCTGGAAATGACCGAAAATTATAATGTGAAGCAGTCAATGAAAACTTTAGCCCAACTAACTGTTCTTTAGTTGCTGCCTTTAATAAGTTCATGTGTTAAATGTAAACACAAATTTCTGCCAAATGCTCTGAAGTATTAGGATACTCTGTCATTCAGTCAATATTTATTATGTGCTATGCAAATCACACTGCATCAGACACTGTAACCTTGTATTAAAGGGCTAATTAGAAACAAAAATGTTTTCAGGAGTTACCATTGTCTGCCTTCAGACTCAATGATAAATTATCCTTTTTACTTATGACATAATAAACTTGTCTGAAAATAACCCAGCAAGGAAAATAACATCTCACTCTGATGTTACATTCAGGCATATATGGTTGTGAATAGTTAATGAGGTAATTAACCAAATTAGGAATTTAGGTACTACTAAAATAATCACCTGATTTCTTTCTTGGCAACTCAGAAACAAATACTAGACTTATCACCATGATTATGTTATCATTTACCCAGGTTTTCAATCAGTGCCAGATTCACATCATCATGAATGACTAACACAATTTAAAGAAATTTCTAAATATTTCTTAGAGTAGAAGTTAATTTCATAGACTTAGTTCCAGCCTTCTTCACAAGAACTATTCTGAGAAAGACATGAAAAATTAGCTCATGTGACAAATTTCAAGTTTTGATTAATATAAATGCTGGTTTAATGAAACATACATTAAATGAGATTAAAACTGATGTAAGAAATGGCTGGTGATCTAAAACTGTTAAAATAGCCTTTGGGGTTTCAGCCGAAGACTGCTTGAACTGTCTTATATAGTACTTCATCCTTTGTAGACTTAAAGATGGGGAGATCAGCTTTGAAGTTTCCAAAGAAGCAAAATGTTCCTTTTCCTCCTTTCTATTCCTTATTCTTGTCTTCATTCACTACCAACTGTAGTCTAGCACTGTTACTTAGATCACCATATGACATCTTAGTGTTAAAAACAACATTTGCTGAAGCTCACAGGGGTTGTCCTTCTCAGGGAGTCACTGAGATCTTTCCTGTGTAAGAGATGGCTCTGCCTCGCACTCCTGCACCCACAGCCTCCCTCTTTGCCCTCCCTCTGAAGGCTGGCAGTTCTATAGCCACTTTCAAAGCCCCTCCTCTGCTGCATATACATTCCTTTCTACCTGAAAGCACCTTCTCTTACATTCTAGCCCTGACTTTTTCTTTGAGATTCTGTTAATGGAGTTCCCTCTCCAGACTGCCAGGTCTAAGGGTTCTGTGTCCTTGGAGCACCCTGCAGTTATCTCTTGTACCATCCAATATATGTTTACTATATCACAAGATGTAACTTGTAATATGCTCATCTAGTGCATCCTTAGAACTGACACTATGAAGACTTGGAACATCTATTTCTTATTCATTGCTGTATCATCTCATAATGCTTAGAAACACATAGAAGGAAACTATCTAAAGCTGAAGAAGTAGAAGTACTATATATAAAATGATGATGATAGAATATAGCAAATAGTACAATATCAAGTGAAAATAAGACTGTGTTGGCTTGGGCATAACATACCAAAATACATAAGCATAATATAACACCCTCTTCCATAAAGAACCTTCCTAAGAAACCCAGTAAAATAACAGATGAAAGATTAGTAACTGATAACCCAATAAGGCATATAGAATGAAACAAAAAAAGAAGTCCCAAAGGAGACAAAAACAGAGGGAAACAAAAGCAAAGAACAGATGAGGCAGAGCATCAACAATAGGAGAATAGTTTTTACCAAATATTTATTTGCTTTAATTTTAAATGGCCCATAGGGGTTGGGGATTTAGCTCAGTGGTTCTGCTGCCTGCATCGCAAGCACAAGGTCCCAAGTTCAATCCCCAGTACCAAAAAAACAAACAAACAAACAAACAAAAAAACAACAAAAAAAACAAATAAATGGTCCATAAACTCCTCTTTGAGGGATTGTAAACCACTATGGATATCCAAAATGGAGATTTCCTGAAACATCAAAAATAGAAATTCCATTTGATTCAGCTATTCCCTTGGTAGGTATCTTCCCAAAAGAATTAAAGTCATCACAGGGATACATGAATGCCCATTTTTACAGTAGCAGAATTTCTGATAGCTACATTTTGGAAGTGGCCTATATGCCCATCAACAGATGAATGAATAAAGAAAATGTATTTACACACAATGGAGTACTATTCTGCCATAAAGAAAGATAAACAGGCCACTCATAGGTAAATGTTAGAGGCAGCTTGAGACCACAATATTAAGTGAAACAAGTCAGACACACAAGCTTAAATATTGCATGGTTTCTCACATATAAGAAACTCAAATATACTGAGAAGCTCACATGT